>NW_015387992.1:201706-230323 GCF_001527695.2 Protobothrops mucrosquamatus | reverse complement strand
TGGCTTGTAATCACACAGTTCCATTGGCTGGCAAGACCCTGTTGCTAGTTAGCCAACCAGCAACGGGCATGAAACTGTATGCAGATGGAGAAGGGCAATCACCCTTAATGGGCGATCAATGGTGAAGGGCAATCACCCTTAATGGGTGATCAGGATCTGCATAGGGGATTAAGGGGGGGGGAATACAAAGAACACAACATAATCTACAATCTAGGTCAATGTTTTTAGCTTCAACAACTCCAAGATGTGTGGACTTCAACTTCCAGAATTCCCTATTCAGCATAAAGTTATTGGTTGAGAAACACTGATCTAAGCAAATATAGTTCCCTCAATTAGGCTTCCTGCTCTGATTTCAGTAGATCTCACCTTTGCTATTCATAGTCTATATTCTCTCTCTCTCTCTCTCTCTCTCTCTCTCTCTCTCTCTCTCTCTCTCTCTCTCTCTCCCCCTGTACCTATATCTTTACATATACATCTATCTATATCTTATACCTATCTCCAAAACATTACTTCCCAGTGGGAAAACAGCCATCATCACTTTCCTTAAGGTGATATGGAGCAGAGAGTTTAACCACTTGTCAGATGGCTTAACAGATGATACTCTTGAGGTAGACATAAGGTGAAAATAGAGAGACCGCTTGTTATAGTCCTGCTTGGTGCAATTTTTCATCTGTATCTGTGACCTATCAGTTGGACTGTTTCTTAACACAGATATAGCATTCTTCTGAAAGAGTGTTAAACTCCTGTTCAGAAATTGCCCAGTTGACTGGTAAAAGGCATGAAAGGGGCTACAGGCTGACGGGGGAGGAAGCAACTGATAACAATAGACATAACAATAACCATAGACATTCAACTGATAACAAGTGACCAACATCCCTCACTAGACTGTAAAGGGCACAGTCAAGAAGGGAACAAAAACAGATTCTGACATCACGGCTGACAGCTTCTGGAAGTATCGGATGGATGGCCTTGAAAAACATGAAAATGCAATGGATGCTTAGATCTGCACAGTTACGACTGCTCTGCATGTAATAACGACAGTCATCACTTTGAGGTCTGGTATCTCTGAAGCCATAATGCAGTGGGTAAAATGGAATCCCCCTCCTCAAAAAAAGAAATCACAAGTAACACAATCAGTTGCACAAACAGCTGCAGAAATTGCAACTGCATGAAACAGATCCTTGGGACACTAAAGAAATAAATGTCCTTGCATTGAGTTGCAAGGCTGGCATTCAGGCCAATTAATTTACACCTTGCTTCTCTATTCAAATTGTACCCCATTCCTCTCCCAAAGGTAACAGCGCTCTGTGACATCATGTTGAAAAGGAGATGAGCACCGCCCCCTGAGTAGCGGAGGAAAATCCACTTTTACCTTTACCTGCCCCAGAAGTGTAAATCCCTAACTGTAACAAAGGTAGAACGAAAATAAAAGCAATTGCAATTTCATCCTCACCAGTACATTTTAAAAATATCCTATTCTTTTTTAAAAAAATAATAAATAAGTTCATACCCTACTCCCTTTCACAAATTAGATTTTTTTCCCTCCCTTACTAGCAACTACATGGGCAATTTCCAATCTACCTCATCTTCCCATTAGAGGTGAAGTGGTTTTCACTGCTTGGAATTTCATGATTTGATTTCCTTTCCTTATTGGGGGTTTTTTTTTGAGAGAGAGAGAGAGAAAGAAAAAAAGTTTCCTGTAATTATTCCAA
Organism: Protobothrops mucrosquamatus; assembly: GCF_001527695.2. NCBI lineage: Eukaryota > Metazoa > Chordata > Lepidosauria > Squamata > Viperidae > Protobothrops > Protobothrops mucrosquamatus. Next base: position 228,611 of record NW_015387992.1, on the reverse strand, counting down.
ATCTCTCATTTTAATTCCAGCTGAGACCTTAATGGGACCCATTCTGACAAGACAGAGGATCCTAAGCTGGTAGGTCTTCATTGGAAGAAGGCCATCTGCAATTACCAATGTGCAAGGCCTGTGTAAAATGAGAAGCACCAGCAGCATAATTTCTTCCTTGTGTCCCAGGCTCTGAGGATTTGTTACTCATCCAGGCTGTCCATCTGGGAAGCAAACAGCATGTATGCCTTGATGAGAAACTCTGGCCAACCGACCAGCTGTGAAAAAAATAGATTACTCTTGTCATTTTTTTTTTCCTCCTAGGTAATTTGCTGGGAGTAAAAAATATAATTTCTTTGAAGGTGTGTGGTTAAGAGACAACGGAGGAGGGAGGGCTGATTTATATTTAAAAGTTCGCTGCACTTTTTTTTTTTTATATATATTTGCTAAATCTCATTTTAAAGCAGAGGGCCAGGTGCAGGATAGAATTTCCTGTCATCTCGGTCAGTGAGAAAGAGAAAAGGGAAAACAGGGAGCGATTTCTATTGTTTGACCATTTGGGAAATGGATATACATCTACATCCTTTAAGTAAAATGGAAGTCACCCACCCACATAACACAGAGACCCCATGATTGATATAAGGAAAAATGTTGCTTCTAAAGGCTCGGTTGCACTTCATAAAGGTAAAAGAGGCATTATTAAAAAGGGATTAAGGAGATGGCAAGGGCTGGAAGAGAGCAGCTGGCCCCGCTGTGTCTAAGAAATGATAGATTAGCTTGTTTTATGACAGCTTTTAAGTCATTCTGTAGGTAAAATCCAGAAGTTGTTAATGAGCAGAGTTTAAATGTGGACAAGCCACCCAGAACCATTTCAAAAGAAGAGACTTGGGTTAAAAAATTACCATGAGCGATTTCTGGTTTGATTTGCACGCAAGACACACAGAATCAAGATCACATGAAGATCACAGAATCAAAATTACATTAAGTATTAGTTAGAATACTGCATCCAGTTTTGGTCACCATATTACAGTGTAAAAAATATGCAGAGACTCTGGAAAGATTGCGAAAAAGAGCAACAAAGATTATTAGGGGGCTGGAGGATAAAACCTATGAAGAATAGTTGCAAGAATTGGGTATGTGTAGTCTAGTGAAAAGAAGATCTAGGGGTGACATGATAGCAGTGTTCCAATATTTGAGGGGTTGCCACAAAGAAGAGGGGGTCAACCTATTTCCCAAAGCATCAGAAGGTAAGCAAGAAGCAATGGATGGAAACTAATTAAAGAGAGAAGCAACTTACAACTAAGGAGAAATTTCCTAACAGTGAAAACATTTAACTAGTGGAACGGCTTGCCTTGAGAAGTTGTGGGTGCTTCATCATTGGAGGCTTTTAAAAAGAGACTGGACAGTCATTTGTCTGGAATGGTATAGGGTCTCCAGCTGTTGTTCTAAATAATAGAATAACAGAGTTGGAAGGGACCTTGGAGGTCTTCTAATCCTTTGGGTCTCAAGCAGGAGACCCAATACCATTTCAGAAAAATGGTTGTCCAGTCTCTTTTTGAAAACATCTAGTGATGGAGCACTCACAACTTCTGAAGGCAAGCTGTTCCATTGGTTGATTGCTCTCACCATTAGGAAATTTCTCCTTAGTTCTAGATTGCTTCTCTCCTTGGTTAGTTTCCATTCATTGTTTCTTGCCTTTTGGTGCTTTGGAAAATAATTTGACCTTATACCATTCTGGGCAAATGGCTGTCCAATCTCTTCTTAAAAACCTCCACTGATGAAACACGCAAGTCAGTCCAGATCTGAGCAAGCACAAACTTTAGCTAAAATATATATTGTTTCTTTATTAAACAATAGCACATATCAGAACAGTTAAGTGGCAAGATGAAATGAAAAGAGAGAGAAAAGCAGAGAGAGAAAAAGACAAGAATTTACATGATCTATCTCTATATTTATCTATCAATCAAAAGGGTACTTGCTGATATTCTGTTTTAGCTATGTGTTTCTCTTTCCATTTTTTTATATTTGTCCTTTTTGTCTCTCAGTTTATCAAAGAGTTCTTTATGCAGCCATGCTGGTTTCATCTGAGATCTCTTGTTTTTCTTTCTCAGTAGTATTGTGATAGACTGGACATTTATAATCTCATTTTTCAAAGTTTCCCAAGCAGCTTGAGTTGTTTTCCCTTTTAAGATTTCCACCCATGGAATCTTTCTCTAAACTCTCTCTAAGTTTGCTGAAGTCAGCTCACTTAAGGTCTAAGACACTAGTTTGGCTGTGTTTGATGACTTGTGCCTGCATTATGTTGAATTCCAATATGTCATGGTCACTCTCCCTCAAAGTTCCTACAACTTCAGCCCTTTTTATCATTTCACCCCTATTAGTAAGAATTTAGTTTGGTATAACTGAGCCTCTAGTTCAGTGGTTCTCAACCTGTGGGTCGGGACCCCATTTGGGGTCGATCGACCATTTCATGGGGGTCGCCAAGCAAGGCTGTCCGCCATTTTTTTTGTCTGCCATTTTTCCCCCTTTTCCAGCGGGTGCCTTACCTCCCTTGGGCTGGGCCAGCTGGTGGTCGGCCTGCTCTGTCTCTGCCGCTTGCCAGCTACGCCTCGGCTGGCGCAGGGGGCGGAACCACGCATGCGCGGCACTCCCGGGCAGGGAAAGTCCTCGACTTACGACCGGTTAGGTAGTCCTCGACTTACGACCGGTTTAGTCCTCGACTTACGACCGGTTTAGTCTTCGACTTACAACCAGTTGGGGTTGCGGCATTAAAAAGGTTGAGAACCACTGCTCTAGTTTCATCCCTTACCTTTTGAATGACAAATTTGTCTGCTAGGTTTGTCAGAAACCTATTTGATTTCTCACTTGATGAGAGCTTGTCTCTCAGTTGATGTCAGGTTAGTTTAAATTCCCCATTACTACAGTGGTGTGCTTCCTGCATATCTTAGCTAATTGATTAGCAAAAAGTTTATCTATTTTCTCTGCTTGGTTGGGTGGTCTGAAGTACACACCTAGGGCAACATTGTTCCTTTTTCCTTTCATGTTAACCCAAATGCAATCAAGAAGGCTTTCACCCTTGGGTTTTTGTTTTTGCATTTCTGTGGAGATGTAGTAATTTATTACATATAATGCAACTCCTCTATTGTTAGACCTGTTTCTTTTGAACAATTTAAATCCATGTAATAGTATATTCTAGTCATGGGTTTCAACCCACCAAATTTTGGTGATGGCAATCTTTGATCCTTGCTCCTGGGAGACAACATACCTTCCTGGATAGATTGTCCCATCTGCAGATTGCTGGTTTCATTCCTCCGTTCCTCTGAGTTTCCTATCACCAACATACACCATTTTTGGTGAAGGGGGGAGAGTTTGGTCTGCTTTTTTTGTCTATCACTGATACAGTTGATGAGTCCCTTTTCCAGAGGCCTCCATGCTTTCTTCCGGGGGCTGGGGGAATATACTGTATATTAAATTGATTGCTAAGCTCCAGTGGGGCTAGCTGGACTGGGCTGGACAGGACTGCATGGACATTATTTGTTCATACACAAGTTGCCAGGATTGAAAAACACTGATATAAAGCTTGTTTTAGCTTCTGTTCATGTAGAGATTCACTGAAACATGTAATTTGGCCAAGAATGTATTGGCTTTTCCACACTAATATAGCAAGCCCCACGGTACAGACATGAATTACTTTTCTTTTCATTGTTGTTCTGAATGCTCTTGTGAAAGATGACTAAATGTTTATTCCTCAAAGCAAAAAAAGAAAGTATGTCCTTTTCATTTATAGTAGCTTTGAAATAACAAAAAAAAGCTTCTTTCAACATGTAAAAAACAAGAAAAATGTTAAAGAAATTATTGGTCCATTAGTGGGAGAAAGTGGCAAGAAGGTGACAAGCAACAGGGAGAAAGCAGAACTATTTAACTCATTTTTTGCATCCGTCTTTACACAAAGGGAAAAAACAGCCCAACCTATCAAAAACAGTACCGTAAACAACAGATTAGAAACACAAGTTAAGATAGACAAGAAAATGATAAGTGAGCACCTGTCCACCCTAGACAAGTTCAAATCACCAAGACCAGATGGATTACATCCCAGGGTTCTGAAAGAACTGGCAGATGTGATCTCAGAACCATTGAACTATTTATTTCAAAGATCCTGGAGTACCAGGGAACTACCAGAGGACTGGAAAAGAGCTGATGTAGTTCCCATCTTCAAAAAAGGGAAAAAAATAGATCCAGGAAACTACAGACCTATCAGCCTGACCACAATACCTGGGAAGATTCTGGAAAAGATAATCAAACAACGAATCAGTGAACACCTAGAGGCATACAAAGTCATTACCAAAAGCCAACATGGGTTTGTCAAAAACAGATCATGCCAGACAAATGTTATTGCATTCTTTGACCAAGTGACAAAATTAGAGGACCATAGGAATGCTGTGGATATAATTTACTTGGACTTCAATAAGGCATTTGATAAAGTAGACCACAACCTACTCCTTGATAAGATAGAAAAATGTGGGTTAGACAGCATCACCACCAACATCTTCATCAATGATTTGGATGAGGGGATAGATAGGGAACTCATCAAATTTGCAGACGACACCAAGCTGGCAAGAATAGCCGATATTCCAGAAGACAGGCTTAAGATACAGAAGGATCTTGACAGACTTGAACATTGGGCACTACCTAATAAAATGAAATTCAATGGTGAAAAAAGTAAGGTTATACACTTAGGCAAGAAAAACCAAATGCACAGGTATAGTATAGGTGGTACCTTGCTCGATAGTAGTAACTGTGAGAGGGATCTCGGAGTCCTAGTGGACAATCATTTAAATATGAGCCAGCAGTGTGCCGCAGCTGCCAAAAAAGCCAACACAGTGCTAGGCTGCATTAACAGAAGGATAGAATCAAGATCATGTGAAGTATTAATACCACTTTACAGTGCCTTGGTAAGGCCATACTTGGAATACTGCATCCGGTTTTGGACAGTTAGAACAATTAATCAGTGGAACAACCTGCCTCCAGAAGCTGTGAATGCTCCAACACTGGAAGTTTTGTACAGCCATTTGTCTGAAATGGTATAGGGTTTCCTGCCTGAGCATGGGGTTGGACTAGATGACCTCCAAGGTCCTTTCCAACTTTTTATTATTATTATTATTATTATTATTATTATTATTATTATTATTATTATTATTATTATTATTATTATTATTATTATTATTATTATTATTATTATTATTTCTGGTGCAGCTTAGGATGTAATTCAGGATCTGTGCAACTTTTCTACTCTTTACTTTGATTTGGTTTTGTGACGACCTAATCGAGTCAAATTTCATTTTGTAAGTGACACTGATGTCCTAACAATGTCACTACGATCTCTGCTTGTAACCTCTCAATAGGAATCTCTTGGTTAAAAAATAATAATAATTGGAGTTTAAGCTGCAAATCATAGAAAGTAACTGAAAACAGTTACAGCACACAATGTAAATCATAAAAAAAACCTTGAAATGTCCTTTTTTTTTTCATCCAGGAAATACTTTGGGATGAAACTGGTTCAGCCAGGCCTAGGTGCTCTCTGAAAAGAACGTTCTTAATGCAAAATTGGTTTTTATTTTCATTCCATTCCTTTGTTTTCACTTTTTATCCTTGTCACGTTTCTTCCCTGTTGAATGATGGAAGATGGCATGAGCTGGCCAGGTTATAGTCTGAATTAACCAACCATGGTTCCTTCATGTTGTTTTGAAAAGAGGAAAGAGAAAAGCTCACCATCATATTACTGTGTTCCTATAATCAAAGGTGACTGCTAGATTCTGCAACATCAGCTCCCTTTTGAAAGGGATCATCAACTGAATATCACACCTTTTTTTCCAGTACATTAAGCAAGGAAAAGTCCCCATCAGAATTATCCCAAACTGTGGCCACGCTCTTGGGCTGTGAGTAGGCAGGTTCACATGTTGATACAATTATCCCCAGCTAGACCACATCCTAACAGTTCTTGAAAATTCATTCCCAGACTAGCCCTGAAGCAGTTCCTTGGCCACCTGCTTAGTGTCAGCAAACACTAGCAGGCAAAGAGCCAGGATCAGGCCCAGATGCTACCGCTGGAAGCATGCCAGCGCTTGGCATCTGGATCTGGCTGTTGCCAAACATTCACCATCTGTGAAAAAGGTGATAAATGTTTTCTTTCGCTGGAAAAGGAGCTATGGGGAAAATGAGGAGGAAGTCAAGATGCTTTTCTTGTTGCCTTTTTAAAATGGCATCTGAAACAAACTCTTGTATGCTGTGGTGGTGAATATCTATAGCTCGGGTGTAGGATGTGGGTGAAGGTTCATTCTCCGAGTTTGTGACACTGACATCCCCTAAACTCCGCTGAAAATGTTACCTAGCCTGGTAATGAAACATTCGGAAACCAACCCACACGCTCTGAGAACGAACCTTCACCCTCAAACTCTTGAATCTTTTCTCCTCTCCAATTGTCTGTGGAAATTCTTATGGGTTTCTCTTTTTTTCTGAGGGGGCGTACATGCTATTTAGTTTTAATATCGGATGCCTAACCAAATTGGCAGTTACATGAAGAACCACCACTCAATGAAACAGAAAGAAGGTAGATCATCTACCCTTGCCCTTAACACTGCAGGGACTAGCAAGCTTTACATCTAACATTATTCCACTAATATAGCTATCCGTGACATGGTAAAAGATGTGCTTAGATCTGCCAGTAAGCGGTTTTTCACTATGTTCCACAACTGCAACTGAAAAAGATTCATCGCAGATGATAACACCTAGCCAACTTTGACTAATCTTGGGGGGAAAATGTAAGCCGGCTTGGTTAATGCTTGAATAGAAGATCACATGGAAACCTCAGTGCTATAGGCTAGCCTAGAAAGTTTCATGCTTAAGGTGGGACTAGAACTCCCAGTCTTCCAGTTTTAATCCTGGTGCTTTAAGCAAAGTGACTCTCATTGAATTACTGTGATAATATTTTGCAGATTGTTGTATACTTTCTCTCACTCTGAGGAGTCATAACAAAGGCAGCGGCAAAACTCTTCTGTAAAAAAAAAACAATACGATATTTCCCAGCAGACACTAGAAGTTGAACTCAACAAAACTTGAATAAAACCGGAACATATTTCCCCAATAGGTTTCCTTCCTGCAGCCATCTACAATCATGGAATGGGGAGGTTTATTTAAAACATTTATACAGTTGCTCATCTTCTAACTCCCAATCAAAAATTAAAACAAACTTATAAAATCATATTAAAACTATAAAACTAAATGGATTAAAACAACAAATATCTGGCACCAGGTCAATCTTCTAAAATGCAATTATGTAATCTTATCCCAGTGCTTGGTGATGGGAAAGGGTCTTCAAAGCTTTTTCCAGAAGGCTAAAAGCATGGAGGCCTGTTGAACTTCAGGGGACAGAGGGTTCCATGGGGCAGGGACTGCCATGAAAAAGGCACACTTTCTAGTTCCCATCAAATAGCAATATTTAGGGGAAGGGACTAGAATCGTGACTGCCCTATCTGACCTGGTAGGATGGATACATGTCTTTAGGGAAAGGCGGTCCCACAGATAATCTGGCCCTGTGCCATATAGGACATTAAAGGTGTCACAGCACCTTGAATTGCACCTGGAAAGAAACTGGAAGATAAGTAAAATGGCACTATCACTATTGATTAGAGGACTGCCCCTCCTTTGGGTAGAACAGCAGTAATTAAACTGCTGGAATTGAAAGAATGTTGTGTGGAGACACAGCGTAGAGTGTCTCTATTTTAAGACCCAGTACACCATTTAACACATTTCTTTTGTTAGTAAGGAACATGATCCATCAACTCGAAGGAAGAAAACAGTCATTTTTGTGCATGAAGAAACCATGCTGTCATCAGTGAGTGTCTCAATAGAGATGTGAAGATCCACATGACCTTGGAGAACTGCCAGGTAAAGAATAAGTGGCTGGATGGAAATTATGGGACATGAGCAAAGAGTTTCTTCTCCTGCCTGTTAGCTTCCCATTTCTCTCTCCCCTCTCTAGCAACGTGTCAACTGTTGCTGGATGAAGCATTGGGTCCCTAAATATAGTCCAATCTACGCTGAGCGAGATCATTTATCCACAGCAGATTTATGGGAGGTGACTAAAGCCATGTTTCTCAACCTTGGGAACTTTAATATCGATGGACTTTAACTCCCAGAATTTCCCAGCCATCCATAGAAGGATTAAAGAGAGAAAAGATTGTGTGGTTTCTAAGGCAGGATAACTTTCCATCCAGGATCCAATTTACAAACTGAAAAAAGAAACAGAGAAAACACAAAGTCTAGAACATCCTCCTCTCAAATCCAGTATCTGCAATATCTGAACTCCTTAAAGACAAAAGAATTGAAAGTAATGAAGTCTCTATTAGATTTCTTTTTGATAGAGAAAAATTCTGCTGGAGAGAAAATCTTCACCTGAAATGAAAACAACCTCTTTCTAGTCGGCCGTTCAAACCATGGCAACTGAGCTTCCATTAAGAAAGAGTTAACATTCAGTCAGTCAGGAAAATTGTGGGGTGTTTTTTTTTTTTTCAGAAACCAAAAAAAAATAATCATCATTATCCTAATTAAAGAACAAAGTGGGAAGCAGCCACACTGCTTCTACCTGAACATCCTCTATTGTGACAGGTCCTCGCAAAGGCTGTGATCATGTCTCCCGGCAAGTGGTTAGAGTTAGTCAAAGGATTTCTAATGAGGAGGTCATGCTCAGAAAAAAAAATCTTTTCAGAGCAACAATCAAGAACTCTCTGAGGAGCAAGGTCTGGAAATTCAATGTAGTTGAACTTCAAGGAAGCTTTTGTACCAGCCCTGTGAAGATAGTGAGAGAAGCTAAGCTGGGATGGTATTGAAAGGGCAGTCCTTAATTGGACACAAAGCTGCATTCGAGGGCAGCAGATTGAGAAAAGTGCAGGCTGCTGACTGACTGCAGAGCAGAGATAAGAAGTACAAAGGAAAGAGCACAGTCCTAGACCTGGTGTTTTCACTCCAAGAACCTAAGATTCACACGGGAGCAGACAGTAACGAATGGGCTGCCAGGATGGTGTCCTTCAAGAAAAGCAAAATGATTCTGATGTAGTTTCTGCATTGTTGATGATTGTTCTCCAGGATCTCAAGGTCAAATTGGAAGATTACTGACAATGCCTTCTAATTCTGGTCAAAACCTGCCCGGTGCAAAAAGAACCTGAACCACAGGGGAACTACAAAATGACAAGATCAAGCTGAAAGCATGGCAACTGCATGCTTGGGAGCATCACTCAGAAACAATTCTAGGCTAGCTATAGCCTTAAGATAACTTACCCAAACATGGTCTCTTCCAGATTTGTGGATTTAAACCGTGTGTCACACTTTGATCACTGTGATCATTGGATCCTGGAGGCTATAAACCAAAACATCTGGAGTACATATGTTTGAGGAAAGCTGGTTTGAATGGTTGTGGTAAGGAGGGAGACAAGTAGGGATGTGCAAATCGCTGTTTGTGTGAAACAGCTGACCTTGGTGGACTATGGCCAAACTGAAAAAAGTATTTTTGGTAATTTGGCTTGTATACAGAACAAAATGAAGCTGCTGTGATCCAGGGATGGACTGACGTATACAGTACTTATTCTAGAGCAAAACCCATCTGTTCCAAGTAGAAGTGGTTTGGAAGGCAGAAAAAAGTTGTGGCTGAGTGGCTTTTCTTGGTAGCACTGTGTGCGGAGATCAGCAGCACCTGAAGAGAAACAGGAGAGGCAAAGAAGGGGCAGGGAACATCTGTAGGTTGATTGTTCAGTGAGAAATATTGCTCTCTGGGAGTCTGTTTCTTATATTGAGGTCATCAAAGCAAGAAACTGCCACTCCAGCCATGATGTCTGAGAGGAGGGAAGTGAACATGCTAGGAAACTGGCAAGTGGGTAGTCTTTTGCATGAACTACAAGAAAAGGAGGATGAGCATAATCTGTACCAACTTTATCTTCTTTTCTCATAAAATCATCACATTATAACTTTTTAATGTTGCTCTCTGGACCCTGAACCATTATGAAAGTTCACAAGACAGCACACAGCATGTGAAAATGTGCAGTTCCCTGTCCTTTCCAAAAATATTCACTCCTGCAAGGTAAGAACTTTCCTGTGCCCTGGGGCCATCTCTGGAAACATTAGATCAGGGGTCTTCAAACTTGGCCCTTTTATGACTTGTGGACTTCAATTCCCAGAATTTCTCAGCCAGCGTGTCTGGCTGAGGAATTCTGGGAGTTGAAGTCCACAAGTCATAAAAGGGCCAAGTTTGAAGACCCCTGCATTAGATGCTTCCAGACTCTTTAGAATAAGGTGACTGTTGTGTCCCGTGCCTGCAGAAGCAGGCGCGGGAAGTTGCAAGAGTCCCGGGCATTTGCTAAAGCTGCCCGGGACCAGACTGACCGGCGCCGGCCTTGCGTGCATGCGCAAGGCGAGAAAGGACTACCTTGTGACTGGGGGGAATTGCCCGGGGATCGGAGAGTATAAATAGAGGCTTGCGCGCCTCTGGGGTTTTGTCGTTGTTCGAGAGTGGAGCAAACAATAAAGACTTGTTGGAGATGAATCGTCTCAAGCGCCATTATTCTCAGGACTTAACACTGGCGACGAGGGTGGGATTCAGTCTCTACAGCTAAGAAAAGCTAGAAGACTCACCCAATGAAGTCCGGGAAAGAAACAGCGAAGAAGTCAGCGTTATCCGGCCAGTACGAAATCGCTGGAGGGTGCGTGAGGCTGCAGAAAACGACCCTGATCCTCGAACGGCGTGGAAGTCAGCGTTATCCTGCCAGTACGAATCGCTGGAGGGTGCGTGCGGCTACAGAGACGACCCTGATCCTCGACCAGGGCTTGGAGACACACATTTAAACTGAGAGATCAGCGAGCTGGAGAAATCAACTGAGAGATCTGGAAGTGGAGTGGCCAAGATTCTATGGCCCACTCGAAGCGCTCCAGTGACTGCAACCATCCACACGAAGGTGGACAAGCATTACCAACAGCTGGGAGGAGGTCCAAACATCGTCAGGACAAGGGCCCAGCTGAGATTTATTGCATCGGACGCGGTGGATGCCAAAAGCGTGCTGAAATAAAGGCTACATCGCTACGAGCTGCAGGGGTCAACTGAAGGAATTTCTACTAGACTATATGATTTGCCACGATACGGCGGTTCCTTCACACCCTTCTACCAAAGGTGGCGTCCATGACGGGCGCAGTATTGTTTATTCTAGGGGGGAGGGGTGTTGTGTCCCGCGCCTGCAGAAGCAGGCGCGGGAAGTTGCAAGAGTCCCGGGCATTTGCTAAAGCTGCCCGGGACCAGACTGACCAGCGCCGGCCTTGCGTGCATGCGCAAGGCGGGAAAGGACTACCTTGTGACTGGGGGGAATTGCCCAGGGATCGGAGAGTATAAATAGAGGCTTGCGCACCTCTGGGGTTTTGTCGTTGTTCGAGAGTGGAGCAAACAATAAAGACTTGTTGGAGATGAATCGTCTCAAGCGCCATTATTCCCAGGACTTAACAGTGACCAACTGTCCTCCTTTAGGGAGGACAGTCCTCCTTTTGTGAGTTCTGTCCTCCCTTGAAAAGTGTCCTCCTACATGTCCTCCTTTTCGATATTTGAAGACTAATCTGCAGGGCTTTTTTTCTCATAGAACGCTCAGAACGGCGTCCCGGCACCTTTTTTTGATAGTTTTTTTTCAACTTTTGCATGAGTTGTGCTACTCCCCCTATTGGCTTTCGAAAGCCAATAGGAATTGCTGCTGAGCGCGCCAAAACACCAGGCCGGCAAACTTTGCACATGTAAGTTGTCTGCAGCGAAGGCGAATTGGCAGGAACTTTGCACCCCTCCCTGCTACCCAACTACACCATCTCCTACCTGGAGGAGACTGGAGCGGCGACGCCACAATAACTTTCTCTTGATCTTCAGCCCTGCAAGGGCAATAATGGCTGCGGGCGCAAGAGGCAGGGGCTGCTGTGGCGGGGGTGTGAGGGGCGGTGGTGGCCAGATGCCCCCATGCTGTGGGAGCCGCAGGGCCTGCTCTACACAGGGCTGTGCAGGGTGGACGGTGGTGCTGGCGGGGCAGCTGCAGGCGGTGTGTGTCAATGGTGGGCTGCCCCCCGGGGCCGGAGCCAGTGCAGCTGGTGCTTTGGGAGCCGCGGGGCCTGCTCTACACAGTGGGGCAGCAGTGCTGGCGGGGCGGCTATGGACGGGGGCATGGCATGTAAGCATAATTACAATATAAAATGTTATTGTTACAAATGTTTTTTATTATGCATTTATCATATTATAGTGTATTCTGTATTATTGTTGCAATGAATAAAATGTTTCTTTTATTTACGATATTTTTTTCTTCAATTTATTTGTGTCCTCCTTTTCATTGTAAAAAAGTTGGTCACCTTACTTTAGAACCCAAAATAAGGGTAGAGTGCAGTGGTGGGATTCAGCCAGTTCGCACCAGTTTGGCAGAACCAGTAGCTTTTTTTTGTTGCCCAGGCCCAGAATGGACTTCCGGAAGCAGCATCCACACAGAGAACCAGTTGTTCACATATTTGAATCCCACCACTGGTAGAGTGGCCAGAGGAGAAAATGGCTTCTTCTCTTTTTCTTCAGAGGAAATATAGTCATTGGTTTGGGGACTCTTCAAATGCCTCTTTTGCTATGAAGGCCTGTTTTTTTTTTTTTTTTGCTATGATAAAATAAAAATTAATTATAGAGGTTAGTAACTCTCGTATTTGTTCTACCACAGCTTATTTCTGCCATATTGGGGTAAAAGGGACAATGTCACAGAACCATCTTAAAATAGGATGGAAGCTGAAGCATAAAAGAATTTCCTCCTATTCTTCACATTCTGCTACAAATTGTTAAAAAGAAAACACATGTTTCCAGGTAAAGAACTCATTTCCATAAAACAAAAAAGCTTCCTTTGCTATGATTATTATCCTAGGTCAGAAAAGTTTCCTAGGTAAGATTCTTGAGGACTTGGATTTCACAATTTTAAAGCATAAAAGGCAAGTTTTCTTGGCAGAAATGGTGAATATTTCGCTTTCCCTCCAATGCTTACTGAGCAGTTTTCAAGTTATCACTTGGCAGAAGTTAGGAATTACGAAGTAGAAACCCATGAACTGTGTGAGCTTTTTACATGTATAGAATGCTGGCCTTAGCAAAAATGTTCATTCGTGTAGCAAAGCTATTAATTTACCAAGCCAATTAAAGAAAAAATGCCCACTTAGTACAAGAGTGGGAATAGATGGGTTAAAAAATTAGTTCAGGGTGTAACTGATACATCTGGAAGAACGTTGAGAAGTCCAGGACATTTGTATTTGAATGAATCGCATAATTGCAAGCCTTTTGGACACTTTGTCCCCCAAATTCCAGTTTCAGGTGGGTGAGAAACAAAAGGATGAGAAATATTAAGAGAGCGCACCTGCCTGCTTTGGTAATCTTGGAATTATACCAGCTCATGAAGTAGCTTAAGCTGTCCTTGTGGGACATCTTGTTGTTTCATTAAAGAACATGGAGGGAAACCTTCTTTTCAAGCATGCTAATCTCTTAAAGAGTCCATCAACTTTGCTGCTGGTCATCCTCCTCTTCTTTTTCCACCCACCTTTCTTAACATTAGAGCCTATGTACTGAATTAATTGATTGATTGATTAAGTATGTGCCGTCAGCAGCAGCAGCAGCTCTTGGTGACCACATAGCTTTTCTCCAAGATGATCTGTCCCCGACCTGGTTTTTCTAATGGTGCAGTATCACCACTATATCTGAGTCCATCAATTTTGGTGCTGGCTGTCCTTTTCTCTTTCCTTCCACTTTTCCTAGCATTAAAGCCTAGGTACTCAATTAACCACAAATGACTGGGTTCAAACCATATATCCAGATTTACAGACCATATTGACTTGATTTACAGAATACATAAAGCCCAACAGATTGGTGGTATTATAACTTGATATGTAAACCCAGTTAGTATTGGGCCACTAATTAGATTCCTAAGAATTAATGAGAAAATAGCTGTTTTTACACAACAAAAACTAGGTTTATCTTTACTATGGTTTGTTACATAATATGCAGTTTGCTATGTTCATATAAAACTAAGACACACACAACCATGTTTTATAAGCCATTAAGACTAAGGTCATACATCTAATTAAACTCAAACTAAACTATGGTATGCTGTAATACCGAAAAATGAATATGCAGGCTTTTGAAATGCTTTTCTATAGGATTCTCCTGAATTTGAAACCACAGCTCAGAAGATAAAATTGACTCATCTTTGGTTAGTTTTAGGGAATTTGTTTTGTTTTGTTTTGTTTTGTTCTGCATGAGTTCAAGTAAGGATGGATAAATTTGTTAGTTTTGGTTTTTCTCAATCCCTTATCTGTTGAGTCTTAAATTCAGTTCACCTTCTTTCTTCATCATGTTAAGATTTATGGGGAAAACATTTTGCATGAACATTCACAATTTGCATATGAAATTTTGTCTAATCTAATATACATTACTACAGGCGGTTTTCTCTAACAAAATACATCCACGTTATTTCTCTACTATGTGAAATTTAACACATTTTCTATTGGAAAAGTGAACTGCCAAATTTGGAGAGGCATGAATTTTATAGAATGGCTGATTTTTAATTTGCATTTTGGTTCCAAACACAAAACTAGATGAGTTCATATTAATTTCTCCCCTATCTCTACTTCCAAATGATTTGAAAGGCATTAGTGTTTTGCTTTTAGAACAGTTTTCCTATTGGTAATTTTTATGTATTATATGATGTGTGCTGAAATGGATTTGAACGTTAAGCCACTGTGAACAATTTTATAAAGTAAATTAGTACTAATAGTAGCTGAAATAGTCATTCTTATTTATGTCATTGGGTGAGGTTATAGGAATATAGGTATCCATAGGCTTTTGTGATTTGGCACTGGTAGCTGAATGGTTACTAGCAAATAAAATAGTTTGAATTATATAAAGTCCTGTAACACAAGTAGGAAAGTATGGAGTTTATATTGTAATGTCGCAATGCGCATTTTGTAAAGATTTTGTCATTGCTATATGCATACATATTTATATTAGAACGTGAATGATATATCTAAATAGTTAAGAGATTGGCTGCTAACTCTATTATAGATAGTCCTGACATAATGACAGTAATTGGGACTAGAATTTCCACCACTAACTGATGCAGTTGTAAAGTGCAATATCTCGTGACTGTGCTATTTAGTGACAGAAATTACAGCACTTCCAATTGCCATCATTAAAAGAATCCTGCGCCATTATTAAGTATGACATCACGTGCTCGCCATTTGCAAATTCCTGCTGGCTTTCCCATTTGCTTGTAGGAAGCAGGCAAAAAAGGTATAAACAGCAAACACATGACCACCTCACTGTAAGTATACGTAGGCCTTGGCTTAGAACCATTTATTTAGTGACTGTTTAAGGTTACAATGACACTAAAAAAGAGAATTTACGACCATTGCAGTATTCACAATCTGAATAATAATAATAATAATAATAATAATAATAATAATAATAATAATAATAATAATAATAATAATAATAATAATAATAATAATAATAATAATAATAATAATAATAATAAAAAGTTGGAAGGGACCTTGGAGGTCATCTAGTCCAACCCCTGCTCAGGCAGGAAACCCTATACCATTTCAGACAAATGGCTGTCCAGTCTCTTCTTAAAAACTTCCAGTGTTGGCGCATTCACCGCTTCTGGAGGCAGGTTGTTCCACTGGTTAATTGTTCTAACTGTCAGGAAGTTTCTCCTTAGTTCTAGGTTGCTTCTCTCCTTGATTAGTTTCCACCCGTTGCTTCTTGTCCTGCCTTCAGGCGCTTTGGAAAAGCTTGGAAGCTTGGAAATTCGTCCAAGGCAATGCTTTACAGTCTATGGCTCTACTATTATGACATCTAGGGAACTTCCCAATCCATTTCCTCTTTATTTAATTCTGTGCCAGTAATTACCATAATTTTTTTTCAGTCATTCTCAGTGAATTTGATGGGAGAAGAATGGAATTAAAAGATTTTTTTTCCAAAAGAGAACATCCCAGTGAAATTATGATGAGGAAGAGATACTGTTTCTTACCAAAATTATGGGGGAGTTAAGGTATGTGTACAGGTTTCCTGTTTTTCATTGTACCAATTGTCTTCCAGAGATCTCCTAGCCACCTAAATCAATTAATTTAATAAATTTCTCCCTTGAGATTAGTTAAGATGAGGACTACAGGCATGGAGGTTGCAAAGAAAAGGAGAGATAGGCAAGACCAACCAACAAAACAATAACAGTAACATTGGCACCCCGCACTATCTGTCCCCAGTCATAAAATACTGTAAGTTCATCAAACACTATCAAACACTATTAAAGTAAGTTGAGAATGAGGTAAAAAATTCTCAAGTGGAGATATTCTGAAAATCTGAGGAGAGATTTTGGCACAGTATTAATCTTTTAAATGCTTCTACCATCCGCCTGCTTACTCATCTTTCTTTTAACAAATGACAATTTGTTGTGTTGTTTGTCATAATCCCAAAATTCCCTTGCTAGTTCTGTCATTACCTGTTCAGGCTTTTTTACTTGAGACGGTGGATTTCTTTTTTTTATCTCAGTAATCATCTTATTACCTTTGTTGTCTTGGAGTGTTCACCCTTTTGTTGCATAGCATTTAATCATTTAGATTCCCTGGGAAGAATATTTAAATGATATTTCCTTCCCAAGTAGGAACTTCAAATTTTCTCTCAAATTTTAATTATAAATGGCATTCATCTAAAACAAAGATGGAGAACTTTGATTGATTGAGCATAAATTATAAACTGCCCCATCCTGATTAATTCTGGAAATGTGCATAAACGAAGAAAAAAAGAGAACATCTAGGAATTGTTAGATTCAGTCTCCTATTAGGTTAAACCAACAATTCTCAACCATTGTTGGGGGCTTGAATATTTCAAGAAGGCCACAGATTAAAAACATGTAACATGGGAGCCACAGAACATGCCAAGGGGCCATAGAAAAATGAAGCAGATTATTCTGTAAATATTGTCTTCTTGATGCCAGAAAATGTACCAGTTATGATCCCACCCCCATATCTGGTCATGGGATTGGCATGGGGGAGGGGGGGAACAGGAGAAAAACAAGGTTGGAAAAGACCTCAGACAAAATCAGATTGAGAAACTCTGGGTTAGACTTTACATCCAGTATTCACAGGTGATGGAAACCATAACCCTACAACATCTGGAGAGGCAGAGGGAATCCAAACATGACAAAACAAAACAAAACAAAAATATCCCAGATCAACCACAAAGCCAACCAGAGATAGCACCTAGCATCAACCTTCAACCAATTCATGTAAAAAAAAAAAACCCACAACAATTCACCTCCCAGTGACCTTGAAATTATGTAACCTCCCCATCACAAGACCCATCACAAGATTCTCTCTGATAACTCACACCTGACCCATCACAAGACCCATCACAAGATCCTCACTTGACACACCCACAACTGAAACCCTTATAAACAGAAGAACACTGACACTGACATCCCCTAAACTCCTAGCCTGGGAACGAAACATTCGGAAACCAACCCACAAGCTCAGAGAACAAACCTTCACCCTCACAAAAATACCCTTTTATTATGATCAGATGTTTAGACTGGATTTAGCATGGTTGTCTGCATACCGAGTCCTTTCCAAGGACCTAGGAGGTGAAACAGAGATTGTTGTTTGATGATGTTAAAGGTATGGTTGCAGGATATAAGCTGTTCAAAGTAAAGCTGCCATTTGTAACTGACTGATAGTGACTTTGTCAATACCAAGGGTGTTCAAGTGGTGCTCTAGATATTTTGGGATTGCCCATAAGGCACCTATTACTGTTGGTACTATCTTTGCTTTCTTTTGCCACATTCATTCTACTTCTGTTTGCAGGTCTTTATATTTTGTGATTTTCCACAGTTCTTTTTCTTCTACTGTGCTATCTCCAGGTATTTCAACTTCCACCATCCAGACTTTTTGTCTTTCTTATCAATGGTTGCTAGGGCTTGGTTGTTATGTGGCGATGCTTGTCTGTTTGAATCCTGAAGTCCCAAAACACTTTGGCTTCTTCATTTTCTATTATTATGTCTATTTTATGGTCCCACCAGTTCTTGCTTGCAGGCAAATGGTATTTCTTGAAGATATTTCAGTGCACAATTGTTGCTACTTTGTTATACCAATTGTTATTAGTCAGGCTGTGTGATCTTCGTGAGGCAACTAACTAGGTGGTCCACTAGTTCTTCAATTTCTTTGCAGAGATGGCACTTGCTGTCTCTTGTTTGCTTCTCAATTCTGGATTTATATGCATTTGTTTTTAAGATTTGGTCCTATGCAGCCAAAATTATCCCCTCTGTCTCTTTAATTTATGTCTTCTTAGCTATTGTCAGGTCTTGTTGTTATCTATTTTCCCTGATAGTTTTTTGTGTAGTATTGTTATTATATACATAACAATGTGAAGTTGCAGTGGCCAGTTCTTCAGTTGGTGTTGGCCTCTTCATACGCCTTGAGTTCTTCCCCGAGAACTGAAGGTGTTGTAATGTTTTCGCATGGTATAAGTGTATATCCAAGCAGCATGGCATTTTGTAAGCCTGTCAAAGAGTGCAGGGCACAGAGCAGATTCACAGTGATATCACCTGAGGGAGCACCCAGATTTTTCAACCCATTTTTTCTTTTAATGTATTATAGAAGAATTATATTTTGTAGATATGTGATTTTGAATTCTATAGAAAACTACATCATTTTTATTTGCTGGCTTGCCAATGAATCCTAGTGGCATATTCTGTGTGGTCTTCAAAAGCTGTTAGAAGGAGGTGGGGTCCTCATGTAACCTCCAATGCCATAGCCATAAGTACCCAGGATTTCTAGCAAACGTTTTTCTTAGTTCTGTTTGAATATGGTAGAGACGATATCTTTCAAAGATCCTGGAGCACTGGGGAACTACCAGAGGACTGGAAAAGAGCTGAGTTCCCATCTTCAAAAAAAGGGGGGGGAAAGGATCCAGGAAATTACAGACCTATCAGCCTGATACAGAAGGATCTTGACAGACCTGAACATTGGGAACTATCTAACAAACTGAAATTCAATGGTGAAAAAAGTAAGGTTCTACATTTAGGCAAGAAAAACCAAATGCACAGGTACAACATAGGTGGTACCTTGCTCAATAGTAGTAACTGTGAGAGGGATCTCAGAGTCCTAGTGGACAATCACTTAAATATGAGCCAGCAGTGTGCTGCAGCTGCCAAAAAAGCCAACATAGTGTGAGACTGCATTAACAGAGGGTAGAATCAAGATCAGATCAGGTGTTAATGGCACTTTATAACGCCTTGGTAAGGCCACACTTGGAATACTGCATCCAGATTTGGTCACCACGATGTAAAAAAAATGTTGAGACTCTAGAAAGAGTGCAGAGAAGAGCAACAAAGATGATTAGGGGACTGGAGACTAAAACATATAAAAAATGGTTGCTGGAATTGGGTATGTCTAGTTTAATGAGGAGAAGGACGAAGGGGGACATGATAGCAGTGTTCTAATATCTCAGGGGGTATCACAAAGAAGAACTAGTCAAGCTATTCTCCAAAGCACCTGAAGCCAGGACAAGAAGCAATGGATGGAAATTAATCAAAGAGAGAAACAACCTAGAACTAAGGAGAAATTTCCTGACAGTTAGAACAATTAATCAGTGGAACAATTTGCCTCCAGAGGTTGTGAATGCTCCAACTCTGGAAGTTTTTAAGAAGAGACTGGACAACCATTTGTCTGAAATGATATAGGGTTTCCTGCCTAGAAGACTAGAAGACCGCCAAGGTCCCTTCCAACTCTATTGTTATCATTATTACCATTATTATCATTGTTATCATTATTATAACATCTTCTGCCTTGTGAGATTATCTGAACATGTCTACCCCAGTTATAAGCCAAGATGAAGATGAGTTACAGTCTTTTTTCATGTCTTTCTGAACATTGTTCAATCGTTCCAATTGTTTAGACTTAATGATGCTTTGAAGGAGAAGTAACCATTCTCATTCTATAATTGTATTATTAATTCTTCCTGCATTCTTTTCAGTCAGTAATTATGTGCCAGGCTGTCCCTTCCCTTTACCAATCTTATTTGATTAACTGTCTGCACTGATAGGACCTCTGGCTTCAAGATGTGTCATTCCTCAGTATAAGTAGTGACAATCAAAAAGCAACACAGTCATCAAAAGCAGACACTTAGATCTGTTCTTTGAAGGGTGTAGTAATAACAGCTTTTGCATCTGTGTGATTTGTTTCATTGCTAAATTGCAAAGCTTGTGGAAGGGAAAATTTGAAGAATTATCACAATCAAGTGACTCAGGGAATCCTCTGTCACAGTTGCACCAGGATGACATTGAATTTAATTACCTCTCATTTGCTTTTATAAACTGCTGCAATTGCCACCACTCAAAGGAAATTCGAAAGCCAGTAGTTGGCATCAGTTAGCATCAGACCAGAAACCAGGAGACCATGAGTTCTAGTCTTGCCTTGGGCATGTAGCCAGCTGGGTGACCCTGGGCCAGTCACTTTCTCTAACCTAGGAAAGAGGTAATGGCAAACCACTTCTGAAAAAAAATTGCCAAGAAAACTTCAGGGACTTGTCCACGCAAGTCTCTGAAATGATGGAATGGAATGGGGGGGGGGGAATCCACAGTTAACATTTTTTGTAGGAACTTTCTCAAACTTTACTGTTATTGTGAATTACTCCTCATAAAATGATGCAGGAAATAATGATGAATTATAGATGAAAATCTCCATAGATGAATTATAGATCTCCAACAACATATGCAATAAGTCTATTATGAAAGTTGCAATTTATGATTGCATTGTTTAGCGACAGAGTTGCCAGTTCCAATTGTCATTGTTAGTGAGGACTGCCTGCAATGGCCTTGGCTTGTAATCAGTAACAGGTAATCACTTGGATCCATTAATAGAGATTAAAAACTGATTGAATCAGTGCGTCAGATGTCACAATTTTGGATAAAATGATAAAACTCTTGGTCTGAATGGCGGTACGGGGGATTTGTAATTTGAGAGTACTTCTGTAGTGAGACAATTCTCTCTATGTTGTTGTGAATTCCTGAAGGAAAAGTGGCATATAAATTCAATGAAGAAAGAAGGAGGAGGTGGCCTTTTAATTGCTTTTGGAAAAGAAATTGCACAATTCCTCCATTTAACATATATCACGTTAGAAGACTTTAGATTTAATACACAAAATCTGCTAGACCCAGAGGGTTGCTGCATTTGGCATAATCCAGTGCTAACTTACTTGCTTACCTTGGCCACTATTTTTTCTGGGAGCTCCTCTGACTCCAGTCCATAAAGATGAGCAATCAGTGTGGCTTGAATTCTCCAAAAGTCTGATCATCAAGCCTCTCTTGTCTTTAAGCAACCTATCCACTGAGCGTGTGATTGCCAGAGCCATTTTTACCACTGTTTCTTGGTAATTCACTTTGCCACCTCCTCCTGCTCCTCTAAGACAGTGGTTCTCAGCCTGTGGGTCGGGACCCCATTTGGGGTCGATCAACCATTTCATGGGGGTCGCCAAGTAAGGCTGTCCACCATTTTTTTTGTCCGCCATTTTTTCCCCTTTTCCGGCGGGTGCCTTACCTCCCTTGGGCTGGGCCAGCTGGTGGTCGGCCTGCTCCGTCTCTGCTGCTTGCCAGCTACGCCTCGGCCGGCGCAGGGGGCGGAACCACGCATGCGCGGCGCTCCCGGGCAGGGAAAGTCCTCGACTTACGACCGGTTGGGTAGTCCTCAACTTACGACCGGTTTAGTCCTCGACTTACGACCGGTTTAGTCCTCGACTTACGACCGGTTGGGGTCGCGGCATTAAAAAGGTTGAGAACCACTGCTCTAAGAGATCAGTAGGCTGGCTTGGTCACTTAACAGCGAGACATTGGTGAAGTGGGCACAGCAGCACCTGCATTTTCTGCGTCGCAGGAGAAAAGCACATCTTCCTTCCTGTGATGACCCAGGGCACAGCATAGAGGCAAAACAGTCAACTGGCAGTTCAAACCGCCCTTTATTTGCTCCAATTTTCCCCAAATGCTCCCACGTTTCTGGCAAGCCGCAGAACAAAGTAAGACACACACACACCTTCAGCAGCCTTTGGCTCAAGTAGTTTCACAAGTTTTTAACACCCATGATTTCTGAAGGCAAGCTGTTCCACTGATTAATTGTCCTCACTGTTAGGAACTTGCTCCTTAATTCCAGGTTGCTTCTCTCCTTGATCAGTTTCCAACCATTGTTTCTTGTCCTGCCCTCTGGTGCTTTGGAGAATAATTTGACCCCCTCTTCTTTGTGGCAGCCCCTCAAATACTGGAATACTGCTATCATGTCACCCCTGTTTCTTCTTTTCTTTAGATAGTCAAACCCAAGTCCTGCAACTGTTCTTCATATGTTTTAGTTTCCGGCCCTTTGATCATCTTAATTGTTCTTCTCTGAATGTTTCCCAAAGTCTCAACATCTTTTTTCCTGAGGCTGTTTCTGTTGTGTTGTGTTAATATAATAATTGTCCATACTGTTTTTTCTTTACAAAATAAAATGATGGCTTTTGTTCATTAAATTGCTAACTTACGTATAGCTTCTTTAAAAAGTTACCAACTGAAGAACTGTAAGGATTTGGGCTGCAAATAATCCAGCTGAACACTTGATGGCAGCAAACAGATGCAAACTTGACTATTTTGCTGCCATCTAGTAGTCGTCAGGATTTTTGCTGTCAAAATTTGAGACAAGAACAGTGTTTTTTAAAGTTGCTAACTTTAAAATATGTGGATTTCAACTCTTGGAATTCCCCAACCAGCATGGAGAATTCTGGGAACTGAAGTCTATACATTTGCCAAGTCTGAAAAACTGCCCTAGAATAAAAGGGATTTGACTATTTGACAGCTCTGTAATTTTAATGCAAACGAAACACTGCCGGTAGAAATGGTTTTATTGTAATTGGAGAAAGCTTAAAACATATTAACATTGGGCACTCTTGGTTTAAAATGCCTCAGAGATATTAAATAAATGTTTAATGTTTGCAGCCATACTTGTATACTCTATTTTTCAAACAAATCATGCTATTAATTAAATATAAACACATTCCTGGGAGAGTCAAATCACAGTTTGCTTGAGTTAAATATGACACAAAGGACAGCTAACTCATTTACCGTATCAGCATTTCTACAATCCATGTCATTTAACTATGTCTAGCCTCCCCCGTGTGGGCATGGTCCCCTACCATATCATCAGCATGTCTGCCCAAATCACAGATTCCTAAGGTACCTCATTAACATATATCATAATGTATATACATTGTACATCAAAGTAAATGCACTGGAATGCGGTAGCATCCCCTGTCATCAATTAGCTAATCTTGATCTAGTCCTAGACATTAACAACTCCCCTAGAATATCAATGGAAACTGTCTCTGCATGTTATGCTTAAGCAAATACAGAAAATAAATGTAAGAAACTGGTTTCATTCCCAGCATCTCCTTTCCAAACCCACCAGTTTAAGTAGTGACGTAGAAAACACTTCAGAGTAGAGTAGAGTAGAGTAGAGTAGAGTAGAGTAGAGTAGAGTAGAGTAGAGTAGAGTAGAGTAGAGTAGAGTAGAGTAGAATCCATCAAGATTCAGCTCTTAATGATCACACAGATTTTTTTTTACAAGACTCTATTTCCAACTTGGTCATTCAGATCTCCCAGCAGTGCTGCTGCAGTGCTGCTGCAATTGAATTGCAGAAGCTATCCATCATTTTAATATCATCATTGTCAATTCTAAGGCTGTTGCTGGATCTGTTGTTAATGGTTTGGTCTTCTTTATATTTAATGGTAGTCCAATTTTTTTCATTGTGTTTCTTGATTTTCCTTGCTGGAACGTGCAGATTATATGCAGCTATCAAAGTTGATCCAGTTTTAAAACCACACCCATCTTCTTCCAATTCAGCCCCTCTCAATATATTTTCAGTATATAGGTTGAATAAATAAGAAGAGAATTTACCATCCCATCTTACTCCTTTGATGAACTGGAATCTGTCTGTTTCACTGTATTCTCTGTGAACTATGGCTTCATGTTCTACATATCGAGTTCAAAGGAGGACAATGAGATGTTCTGGGGTCCCCTTTTTTTCTAAGTACATTCCATGGATTGGCATGAGTGCAACCACTGAAAGTATTTCTACTGAAACACTTTCTGACTTCTTAGTGATAACTTGCTTCACCTTTCTCAATTATTTACCATGCATCAGCAATAATGCATTTTGCTCCTCTGGCTTTTCAAAAACAAGCTTGAACACCTGGCATCTCCCTTTCCATATAGGACTTAAGCTGTGTCAGATGATCCTAAGTGCTATTATTATCCATGTAATTTTGCCCTTTCCTTCTCCCACATGGTATAAAATGATGCCTTTGCTGTTGTCACTAATGTAATAACTGCTTCCAGCATCTTTTTACATCACTGTTGCCTGATATAAGGGTCTGCTAGCTTTAGCTGGGAAGATCTTCAGATCTTGAGGAATCTTGCTGGGAAATTTATGTATTTCTTTATCTTAAAGATTTCTATGGCCACCCATCTTAAAACACGATATATATCCTTGCCATACATTCTCAGTGTTCTTAACTTATCCCTCACAGGTATGCTTCCTCCCTATCTCTCTCCTTACCATGATGAGGTAGCCTAGGAAGACTTGAGAGTGAATGAACAGAATACTGGAATAGAAACACTGAATATGGATTTTATTTATTTTTAAAAAATAAATCTTGCAAATTGAAGCTTTCTGCTTTAAGGGCTTTCAATGTATTTATAGATCACTAAAGTTTTGTTGGTCCATGAAAAAACCAGACAGGAGGAAAATTGAATCATTCAAGTTGTAGTGTTGGAGAAGGCTCCAGGATAGCTAAGGTGACAAACAAGCAAAGTATTGGAGCATATAAAACCAGATATATTGCTGGAAGGAAAAATCACAAAATTCCGCCTTACTTGTTTTGGCTGTGTCCTACGATCAGATTCCATAAAAAAGGCAGTTATGCTCAGAATGATCAGGGGTGAAAAGGAACAAGGCCACCAAAGAACACAATGGCTGCTCTCCATCAGTGTTGACACCAGCCAGCACATAAAACAAATGAAAGAAGTTGTATAAGGCTGGAAAACATGGAGACAGCTGGCCCATAGAATTGCCTAGAATCAATTGAGCAGTTAGCATCATTGCGACTTTCTGGCAAGCAAAGTCAATGGGAAAGCCAGATTCACTTAACAACTGCAATGATTCACTTAACAACTGTGGCAAGAAATTTCATAAAATGGGGCAAAATTCACTTAACAACTGCGTCACTTAGCAACAGAAATTTTAGGCTCAGTTGTGGTCATAAGTTGAGGACTACCTGTAATAGGCAGCCCAGTCATGAGTTCCAACTTGCATGCAAACTTGTATTAAAGACAGACTTAGGAAGGGAACTCATTCTTAACCCAGGGATTGCCTGTATTATATAAATTCTTAGCCAATGATAGCCTAGTGGAAGAATACATACTTAGTGAATTTTCTTCATAATATATTCACCCAAAGAAGCTTCTGGGTGACTTTATCTCCAGGGTTCTTTAGAACCTATTTTGAGATGTTTAACTTATAATTGGTAGGCTCCTTTATTTTGCTACACATCTCTCCAACTTCCACAATTTCTAACTAATCGGTGTGGAACAAAAGATCTCATGATTTAATCAGAATATAAGAAGCCCAAAAGGCTACAATCCTCTGGAGAAATGACTGGGTAGTAAAAGATAGAAGACCTAAGTACCTCTCTCACTTACCCCACATTCAAGGTAAGTGCGACCCCCGAGAATTTCTCTGAAATGTTCTTCTCTTAATTTTTAAGCCTTTTTAATTTTTGGCATTGAACGGAATGAGAACGGTAAGGAAAAGTAATGAACGAAATGACTGGCACAATCCTGTTTTGATATTATTGTATGTAGTTTCTTGAGACTGACCGACAAAACTCTGGAGGAATTTTGAAGTTGGAATGAATGGATGTTTAATTCAACTCATTAAAAAAACAGTGGCTGAAGTTTCATTCTAGGTCAATGTAATGTAAAAATATCTGCTCTGGAGGACATCAGAATGCCTTGCAGAGAGTAGAAGCAGTTGCTTAAAAAGTTTCCTCTGGGTTGTTGTGCTGTACTCCCCTCTCTTAGTGTTCCATATTTAATTTCTTAAGCAAAGAGATATCTGATCCTCTGACTTTCCGAAGAATCCATTAACCTCTCCTTGCAGCCATGTATAATTCTTATTTTTTTTTTCCTCCGTTGAGTCATCCTAGCTTGTCATCCTCAAGGAGCAAAGTACTGACTAGTATTTCTTATAAGACAGAAATGAAAAATCAGATGCACATAGTTTGAGCATGACTTGTCTTGAATAATTGATAGATAAAAAAGCTCAGTGGGAAGAAGCACATTAAAATTAATCTGAGATAGCTTGGAGAAATGCAGCTTTACCCCATGGTGGATACAACTGCATACAAAATTCCCAGCTCAGTGAGAAGATCTGCACTGGGTATTTTCCCTTCTGGGCTGAGGTGTTGGTTGCTAGGCACCAGTATCCTCAGAGGTTAATGAAGGACATCCATAATAAATTAGATGAAATCAATACACAATGCCTTTAAAAAGGAAAATCAATTGAGAGGTTAGAGTTTCCTAATACTCCTCCTCAATCCCTTATAGTGGTATACAGCACTTCCTGGCTTTTCTCCGATCACAAGTCTACCAGATGAAAATGAAGGATTGAGGTCTCAAGAAATGCATTTAATCAATCAAAGGGACTTTGGAGGTCTTCTAGTCTCTTCTTAAAGACTTCCAGTGATGAAGTACCCACAACTTCTGAAGGCAA
>NW_015387992.1:198030-199339 GCF_001527695.2 Protobothrops mucrosquamatus | reverse complement strand
GGAAAGATTGTGAGGGATTCTGGAAAATAGAAGTTTGTACCAAGAATCATCCAAGTTTTAATGGACAGAAAAATATCTTCCAAGTGCTGGAATACAACACAATGGCAACCCAGAGGTCCAGTCCTAAAATGCCATAATTACTAATCCCAGCAAGATTGCAGGCCCATTTTGACCAAGTATAAATCAGTGATAACTGATCTCCCCACCCAGTTTGAAAGAGTGAAAGAAAAGCCATGCTAAATTAGGACAATGATTTCTTTAGTCAAGCGTTCTCTTCCCCCATAATAGCTAGCCAATGTTGACTGGAAGCCCAATACAAGACATGTCTCCAGCCGGATTAGGTTATGTGTTATCTAAGGCAGTGTTTCCTAACCTTAGCCATTTTAAGATGTGAGGACTTCAACTCCCAGAATACCCCAGCCAGCAATGCTGGATGGGATATCCTGGGAGTTGAAGTTGACCCATCTTAAAATGGCCAAGGTTGGGAAATATTGACCTAAGAACACTCACTCCCAGATTCGTTGTGTGTCAAGAGAGGGATGGGAAAGTGGGATAGGATCACAACATAAACAGGCTAAGCTTTTGTTAGGCAACATGCAAAATTAACAAATGCTCTAGTGCAATATCCACACTGGCAAGCTGCCCCATCATGAATATCAACCATCATCTATTTTTTGAGACCAAGGATAGCTGACACAATCTCCTACTCACCGCCAGTCCTCTAATAATACAAACCCTGTCCATGTTTTACTGTTCCAAATTGAAAGTCGTGTTTCCCAGCTTGTGCCAGCATAAGGGTTGCTGTCCAATTTGTCTGTTGTGCTCCACTTTCTTCCAGGCAAAGCCCTGCAGTTTAATTGGTATCGTATGGAGCAAGAACACCCCCTCACCTGGGTCAGTGGCCACCACCCCGTTGCCCTCTAATATCTGCTGCAGTTGCTGTTACCAATGGTGCTTCAATGGATAATGAATGTAACACTTACTTGACATGCCGACCTTCGCTTGTTCAAAGCCCAGCAGAACTGTTGCTGTTTTAATTATTGTTTTCTCCCTGCCCTACTTATTTTTCTGCTGGGTTTTTAAAACATCCGTCACTGTTTTATCATCTCTGACTAGAATGACAGTGGACTGGAAACACAGTATCCATTTAGCTCAATCCAACCCATTCATTTAGATTCACCCATCTGCAACCAGAAATGTGTGAAATGACTTTGCCATGAATACCTCAGGAAGTGGATTTTCAAAATTTTGACAGTCTATAAGCAAAGTGTGGCTGGTCACAGTACTTTGCTCTGTATCTCTCAGTAGA
>NW_015387992.1:159321-197960 GCF_001527695.2 Protobothrops mucrosquamatus | reverse complement strand
GACTAGAATGACAGTGGACTGGAAACACAGTATCCATTTAGCTCAATCCAACCCATTCATTTAGATTCACCCATCTGCAACCAGAAATGTGTGAAATGACTTTGCCATGAATACCTCAGGAAGTGGATTTTCAAAATTTTGACAGTCTATAAGCAAAGTGTGGCTGGTCACAGTACTTTGCTCTGTATCTCTCAGTAGAAGGGCAATGGTACTTGTGTTGCACACAGAGGTTTTTTTAAATGTGTATGTGGGATGATTGCACTATTGGAAGAGGTGAAAGACCAGTTGAGGGACAGAGCAATCTGAAGAAAATCTATCAATGTGGTTGCTAAGAGATGACAATGACTTGATGGCATGTAATCAATCAATGAATCATGAGGTGACTGAGACATTTCTCCCAATTTAGTTTAATCTTTAAAAAGGCTGATATATTTAAAATAACACCAGAATCTTTGCACAGAGGCATCTTCTGTTATCCAGCACTTCCTGGACTGTCAGTGTGATGAAGCCAGTATCACATAGTGACATTTTTTTGTATAAATTTTATTAGTTTTTATAGGGTTAGGGATGAGGTAGGATCGGGGTTGGGATTAGGATTTGGGTTCGGATTAGGATTAGGGTTAGGGTTGGGGTTACGGTTTTTCCAAATAACATTCTCAATATTTAGCAAACAGCATAATGTCTAGGTTCATGTATTTAACAAGAAATAATAGATAATAGTTAATTACCATAAACAATATGTTAATTAATCACTCAATAGTCTTCTTCTTACTAATATATATTCAAGGTTACATATCACATTCCTTTCTCTCTAACTCATGTTTCTAGCCATTGATAGAAATTATCCCATGTTCTAAAATACACTGAGTCTTCTTTCTCTTTTATCTTTAAAGCCACTCCCTACATGTGCGCTCTCTCTTTTCTTCCAGAGCCATCTTTCTGTCTGGCTCTCCTCTTCAATAAACTGCAACCTTCTTTCTAAAGCAGTCGCCATGTTGTTTATTCCCAGCTTGGACTGAACCATGATGAAGACTTTTCATTTGACAAGATGCTAGCTTGAATGTCAACAGGGTGGGATTAAAAAGCCATGACAGCAGCCGTGTCTTCACAATAAAAGTCCCTTTTCCATGCATACTGAATATGGAGTATTGGTGCAAAATAAACTATGCTACTTTGGATCCTCCCAAGTCAGCATATAAACACAAAACTCAACCGAAAAACTTGTTTTCACTAGCAATGGCACTCTCCAAGTAGAACAGTCTTCTACAGTCTGGTGTTCTCCAGATAGAGTAACAGTCCTAGCAGTCTCCAGCCATTGTGGCCCACACAACTGGAAGGTATTAGAAGGTGGAAAATCTAGATTAGAGTGGCTTTTAATAGAGCCATCAGACCTCGTGCAACTTGAATTGCATTCTCCTCCTGTATTGGTAGCATTCCTTTTCTTTTACCTTGAATGCTCTCAAAACCTTTTTTATCATTCTCAGTTCCGCTCATTGGATGAAGACTTAATTAGAATACAAACTATCTCACTTCTCCTGATGTACACTTTCATTTGGGTTTTAGTGGAACAAGAGCCAGGAGGAATTAGGACTTTTAGCTTGCTAATTAGCGGCAACATGGTAAAAGTAGAGTGGCAATGTTTTGCTTATTATGTCACAGTGAGTTACTTGCAGAATGTCAGAGCTCCATAATTTAGGGCTGCTACAGTCCTTTTTCTTTTAACAGTGTTCGTGTATGTAACAACTCAGGGCATCTGGCAATTTTCCATAGTTACAATTCTTTCCCATTAGTGATCAGCTAATGGCATCTATTGTTTACAAATGATAATTAATTGTTAAGCCAATATCTGGTCCCATGCTTTGAATACAATAACTGTATTGAAAGCATGTAATTTCTCCTTCATTGTCTCTCAAGCATCTCCCTCTTAACTATGGTGTCCTTCCATTTAATTAGTTTTCCTTAATAAAGAACAATAACATACTTCTTGATTTTGTCTCTTTGAGACAAAGAGAAGGGAACAAATCTTGATTTTAGGACTCTTGGCTATAACCCTAACAGAAAGTCTGAACAAATTGACCATGACCAAGTCTAGGAGTAGCTTTCTCTAGATTAATATGGGTCCCAAAATCTGGATAGCAGATTCTTGGCTACCCATCTTATGATGGCCCAGATTTTTGCCACTAAGATATGGGTAAACCTTAAGCCAGACATAGGTAGTCCTTGATTTAAGACCACACGTGGGACCAGAATTTCTGTTGCCAAGCAAGGCAGTTAAGTGGATCATCGGTTATGAGTTTATTTAATGACCTTTTTTGCCATGATTGTTAAGCAAATCACTGCACTTGTTAAATGACTCATGCAGTTGTTAAGCAAATTCAGCTTCCCCTATTGACTGCTTAGCCTTAGAGCAAGCTGCCTGTGACCCCAGGATGCTGCAATCATCATAAATACATGCTGGTTGTCAAGCAACTGGATTTTGATCATATGCAGTGGGGATGCTATGATAGCCATAAGTGTGAGGAGAATCACAATTTCTTTCAGTGCTATTGTAACTTTAAACAGTTGCTAAACAAATGGTTGTAAGTTGAGAACTATCTGTATTCTAAGATTACAAAACTCTGATCAATGACCAATATAAAGTTCATTGGCTCTGACTTTTCTATAATTTCCAGAATGCCCAGCCACTCTCTCTCTCTCTCCCTCCCTCCCTCCCTCCCTCCCTCCCTCCCTCCCTCCCTCTCTTTTCTCATCTTTTTGCCAGCCCAAATGATGTAAACTTTCTTAAAGGGGAGAGATGATATGATCATCACAGTGGCAGCTTTCTGTAGTGTTTCAACTCTGAAATATCTATTTTGAGGTAGAGTGATCCAAATCGCACAGCACATCAGAGGCATTAGTACATTGAAGATCTGTTCCCCAATTTATCACTGTGATTTAGAGGCTGAATAAATGCAAAATTAAAAGAGAGAGAGAGATCTCAGGCCTTCCACCTTATGGGCTTATTTGCCTGCTATGATTTTTTTTTTCCTGACTTCCCTTCATCTTTCCATCCTCGCTTTTCCTGATTCTAACATGGCAATTTTTTCTACCATTTTTTCTAAGCGGTGAGGCAAAGCAGAATCTAGAGCAATTGTCTCCAACTGGCATCCTTCAAATTTATAGCTCCCATTATTATCAGCATGTGGGTATGATGAGAATTGTAGTCCAACACAACTGGAAGATGCTAATCTGGGCAGGTTGCCTTAGAGCAGGGGTGTCAAACTGCCAGCCCACAGGCCGGATGTGTCATGCCGAAACCGCGCCCACCCCATTGCCAGCAATGGGGAAAAAGTTGTGATACGTCGCAACACGTCACGTGACATTGCGAGTTTGACACCCCTGCCTTAGGCATTGGTAGATCAACCTATACAAAGCGCCTGGCATTATCCATACAAACCAGATATTTTTGGACTTGGGAAGAAAAAAAACCCCAAACCATTTGAACTTACTGAAAGAGGGGGATATAACTTATTTTTGCCATTAGCTGAAAAGATGAAGTCGTTTTGTGCAATTGTTTCCCTTTGGAGTCTTTCGTTACTATATGTGATAATAATGAGAACAGCCAGCCAAAGTGACAGTTCATCATAGCTTATGGCTCTATTGGGGCTACCTATCCTTAGGTTTGACAGCAAAATTAAAAGCTGCTTTTTCTTAGCAGCTATTATTGTCTTCCTCACAACCCTTATTGCGTTACAGAGGTAATTGGTTGTGTTATGTAAACAGTAGAAAAATATGTCCTTCCTTCTTCCAGTACTCTCAAAAGCACTAAACTACATCCAACACACTGTGCCCAACCGTGGTAGTTTGGAATTAAATTGTAGGAAGATCAGCATGTCATTGCTAATGCTTCTGCTGACCACACAGAGTTCCAGCAAAAAAAAAAAGAAACCTTGGCAATTTTAAGATGTGTGGACTTCAACTCCCAGAATTCCCCAGACAGCATATGGTAATAACTCTGTTATTCTGTGTTCTGCTTTTGCTTTATAATTGCAGTCCTAGAAATGGGAAAACATGTACCATTTTGGTTTCTTCTATCCTCACATGGCAGAATCCCCATTACGTTATCAGCCCTAATATAATCTGTGAATCAGTTCTGGATGACAGAAAGCCCTTTTTTTGGGTCATGTAAGCTCAAAGATTGTGTAAAAGCACATGGATAATTTTGTGCAATTCCTACCTTCAGAATCCAAAGGGCTGCATCACACTCATGCAAATGACTACATAAGCTCTGCTATGCAAAATGGAATATCAGGCTGGCTATTTTAGTCTCTCATCTTGAACAATCAACTACTGCAGGCATTTTAGTTGGTTTAGGGGCCTCAGGGGATAAAGAAGGCAAAGGAATTCAAACCCAGTAATTAGATCTTAATTGAATGTCAATGTAACTTTTATGTTGGCTTTTAAAGCTATTGATTCTATAAAGGCTAAGTTGTGAGAAGTCTGTTCTTTTCTTTCCTAACCTTGTCCTCTGCTCCTTCTTAGCATCCTGCATTTCAAGCAAGGGTGCCTACATTTAGCAGATGACTTTCAGATTTGGGCCATCTGCATTTCATTACTCATGTTATTCATGCATTAATCTATTGGCTTTGGTGCATTGCGCTGACCTTTGGTGAAGACGTTTCTGTTTATAGTAATTTCCTATGTGGTGGATTTGTTCATCCTAGGCCTTTGCACATAATTTTGCTGAATTTCCTGTCTAAAAGTGTGGCGGACTTTTAATTATTTTGGCTCTACAATGTTACATTAAAGGAGCAAAAGCCATTTTCAGTTTAGCCTGGCTTGAGAAAAATTGCCGTTTTCTACAGTGCAGTGACACATTTTTCTCCTTTCAATTTATTTTGCAGGTTTATCTCCCGACATTTTCCCAAATTCCTCCTCTTTCAACCCCAACCACACATTCTGAAAAAAGCAAATATATTTCAAGAGTGAAACTTTTAATCCCAGAAATCTGCGAATGAAGCAATGGTGGGAAGTGGGCCCAGGTGTAGCAACTGGGTTAGGTAGTTGTGTACACAGGAGAAAATAGAAACCGGTCCAGTTCAGCTGCTTTCTGACTGACACATAGAGGAAGAATGAACAGTGCTACTGGACATAAGGACTAGAAGAGATACTTTGGGAGGTTTTATGTTTGAGACCAAGATTTGTTAGAGGTCATGTGAATACTGGTTTTTCAGACTCAGTTAATTATATTAGGGGAAACCCATTACATTGCATCCTTGGTGCTCCTTGAGCTTAGTTGTTTTCTTGCAGATGTTTCATTACCCAAACTAGGTAATATCCTCAGTGCTAGTAAGGATTTACTCTCAGTTCATATTCTAATCTAGTGGCTTGCACTGTGAGTGTTGGCGGGGATGATCTTAGTGGTTCTTCGCTTGGGCTGTTTACTGTTGGCTTGACGGGCAATTCCTTGATTGGGATATTGTTTATTTGATTGTTGGTCTGATGGTTAATCCTGGAGTTAATCTGTACTGACCTAAATACAAATATTCTCCTTTATTGCTACTTATTGCACCACTAGCCACCTTCTCCAGGGTGCCCTCTTTTCCAAAAGTCAAAATATGGCAACGGTACTTAAGGTGGCTAATTAGACTGGATTTCATGAGAGCCTCTCTTTGAAGGAGATGGGTGATTTAGAACCATGAAATATAAAAATATAAACAAACTTTCTAAGCAAACACACTATTTTTTTTCCTTCCTGATCCCAGGTTTCTTTTGAGACTCCACTGGCTGCTGAATATTTCTCCCAAGGGCATTAAGGTTTTCATGAAAATGACATCAAGCTTTACACGACTATGAATATGTACTTTATTTCTAGTGTATAATACAATATGCATAAGTAAAAGAGGGTAGGAAGACAATATAACGTTATTCAAAGAATAAACAGACTAATCCATACCCAAAAACACAAATATCTTTCAGAGTAACTCTAACAGAGCTAAACCTTTACATAGCAATAGCAATCAAGCAACATTCAGTAACCCTCCTGCAGATTCAACAGTCCACACACCTTAAAGTTGCCAATACTGAGAAACATTGGCATAAAAAAACTTTTTCATAAACTTACTCTGCACCAATAGAGGGAAATTTGCATGTTTTCCTAAGGTAAGAATTAAGGACTTGTATTATTTTCAGCTCTAGATTAGCTCTTTCCTCCCAATGAGGTCAAACACTGGGGTGCTTTCTACTCTAATTTATTTCTAAATTCATTGTTTTCAGTGGAGTTTATCTCCAGGCGAGCAAGTAATGGATTATAACCTAAACTATTGTATATTCAGTAGAGTCAGCTCCTTTGTAAATATGAATGTAACAGAAGCTGCAAGCTGCCTTAATATATAACTTATCCAGTAATTTTGAATGTTTTTTCTTTCTTTCCCCAAACATAAACAATATTGAACTTTTGAGGGAACTTTTGTTTGTGAAACAACTGCTGCCCTGGTACTTATGGTTACTTTAGCAAAAAAAACTAAACAACCCTGTGACTGTGGGGTTCCTCTTTGAGAGAAAGTAGTGTGATCTGATGTGACCAGAATGAATATTAAAGTTTAGGTTGACCATTTTTTTTTTTACCCCAATGCTGGATGGTCCTGTGAAATAGAAAAATAATTGTAGTGGCAAATGAACTTCAATAATAGGTCAATATTTACTTATCTAAACAAATAAACCAAAAAAAAAACCCACGGGTGGGCAAAAATGCAATGGAAGCGGGAGTAAGTTCCAACTTCCTGCCGGCTTCTCCACTAACTTGGCTTGTAAGAAGCTGGCAGGGAATATCGGAAATTATGATCACATGACTGCCGGAATGCTGAACCAACCACCCCTTCGTGAACAAAACTGAACATCATGGAAATTTCTGTCCACAGGAATAATCCATCTTGGATTTTTTTTACACATTCTTTAAGTTAGCAGATTTTATGTACCTTGATTCAAAGATTGCTGCAGTATAATTCACTGTTTAGGCTAACTTGAAGGTACAAGCAGACAAACAGGTAAACACAATGGGAGTTTTAGTAGTATATAGATAATATCAAAGGAATTGGAAGAAAAGTGAGCCGAGCTTATGGGCTTTCTGCTGATATTTATTTGGCATTGTAAGGAATAGGATGCTGTATGAGATAGGCCTTGTCTGATCTAGCTGAGCTTTTCTTATCTTCTGAACTATACAATGCATTGATATGAAATGTAACTTTGGCAGCAGGAAATCTAGTCATTACTTGGAAAGATTTCCTTTAATGAAAATGTGGCTTCTAATTTTTTTCCCTGTGACCTTTTCTTAAAAATGTTTTTGAAGCAACCACAAAACATTTGCACATCACTGACAGAGAGGTTAAACTAAAAAATATATTTCTATTTTGAAAAAAATATCTAAGGGAAAATGCCAAATCCAAGCTCATTTGTAATTCAGAACAAAAGCAAGTTTGATATTGCTTATCTCTCTGTCAGATGTTTTTTTTTTTTTTGACAGCAAACATGAGTAGAATCCTATTTTGACAGATCAGAATTCTTCCTATGAATGCACGAATTTCAGAATTGTAACAGCTGGCCCTGTAGTTAAGAATATATAACCAAACTTTAGTTTGATATTTAAAAATGTCAATTATTATTACCATTATATCAATTTAAACCTGGAACTATATACCGCATTCAACAAGAGCATATGTCTCTGGCCTGCATACATTAGTTTATTTTTTATTATTTATACACCTTATTTCTCAAGAATCTTTTCCTTTTTAAATAGTAGTCTAATTATAATACATTGATACTGATTTTGTGAAGGCTTTCAATCTATTGTCAACATTCTCAACTTCTCAGTCATTGATAATCCCATATTAAGAAAGACAGTTTGAAGGAGCTTTTAATTGCATTATTCAGATATAAGAAAAGGTTGACTTTAATCCATTCCCTTCAATATGAGACAATAAGTAAATCATGAATGTACTTCATTTGTTCATGTACAGATAGTCCTCAGCTTACTACCATTAATGACCATTTGCAGGTGCTTTATAAAGCATTTCTGGGCTGTTGTCATGCCAGCTGCCCCTCTGGTCACATGACCACATTTTGAGCACTTGACCACCTGTTCACATTTACAACTGAACACCACGTGCCCTGTAATCATGTGATCACCATTTGCGATCTTCTCTATTGGCTTCCCCAGAAAGTCAATGGGGAAGTTGGCAGGAAAAGTTGCCAACTTTTATAGAATTATAGAAAATGCTAATAGTTTAGTAAAGCATGAAAGCACAGAGGCACTGGTTTCAGGAAACCACTTGTCATTTTGATACCCTGTGGGTGCGCAGTGGTGCTTAAAAATTTGTGAATCCTTTTGAATTTTCAATATTTTTACACAAATATGACATAAATGTGATCTGTTCTCAACATACAGTAAGTCCTAAAACCAAACAATACCATTATACCTGTTCATTTCTTTATTGGGGAAAATGATATAAAGCAGGGGTGTCAAACTGCCAGCCGCAGGCCGGATGCATCATGCCAAAACCATGCCCACCCCATTGCCGGCAATGGAAAAAAAGTCACGCTATGTCGCAACACGTCACGTGACGTCACGAGTTTGATACCCCTGATCTAAAGCTACATATGTGTGGCAAAATAATAAAATTATGCTGCTGAAAATCACAGTTATTCTTGGAGAGAATAGGTAGGCCTTGATTTATGACCGACTGCTTTAAGCACTTGACAACATGGCCACATTTACGGCAGTTTGCAGCATCCTATGGTCACATGACCGCATTTTATTTTGCTCTTACCAAAACCTTGCAATTACTTCTATTTTTTGGCAAAAACATGCCCATAGTGAATCATTGGTTCACTTAATGCCACAGCATTAGTTTAAGATCATGGATTCATTTAACGACCATGGTGATTTGCTTAACAACTATTGCAAAGAAGTCACAAAATTGGGTTTGTCAAATGACCAATCTATTTTACAATCATTATGAGTTACAACCATAATGGGCAGACTCTATTGTGGTCGTAATCAAGGACTACCTATAATGTGCAGATGTTCCAGAGCAGGGGTCCTTAACCTTGGCAACTTTAAGACTTGTGGACTTCAACTCCCAGATGCTGGCTGAGGAATTCTGGGAGTTGAAGTCCACAAGTCTTAAAGTTGCCAAGGTTGAGGACCCCTGCTCTAGAGACTCACGGAATAAGGAACAGTTGCTGGAATTGGGTATGTCTAGTTTAACAAAGGGAAGGACGAGGGGGGACATGATAGCAGTGTTCCAATATCTCAGGGGCTGCCACAAAGAAGAGGGAGTCAACCTATTCTCCAAAGCGCCTGAAGGCAGGACAAGAAGCAACGGATGGAAACTGATCAGGAGAGAAGCAACCTAGAACTAAGGAGAAACTTCCTGACAGTTAGAACAATTAACCAGTGGAACAACCTGCCTCCAGAAGCGGTGAATGCTCCAATACTGGAAGTATTTAAGAAGAGACTGGACAGCCATTTGTCCGAAATGGTATAGGGTTTCCTGCCTGAGCAGGGGGTTGGACTATGACCTCCAAGATCCCTTCCAACTTTATTATTATTATCATCATAACATTTTCTTCTTTCCCTTTTTTATTTTATTAAATAAACAAAAAAGCAAAAACAAAAAGGAACACATATAAACTTTACACTAAAGTAAAATTTGAAATAAAATCTATAAAAAATAAAATTAAAAAAAGTCAAAACAAAAGCATTATAGGAAAAAACATTCTGGTAACTTCCCTTTTTCTAAAAAAAAATATTGCTCATTTCTATTTGGATTTATTTATTTATTTATTTTAAACAGCTTCTCTTTGTTTTCTAATATCGTATTCTGTGTATTTTAGCTTACCTTGCTGTGTATCGTGTTGTACACAAAGCAACCTATTTTATATCTTTTGATGTTAAAAGTTGTCACTGGGAGTAATTAAGTAATCAGCTTTGAAATTGCTTCGTATTATTTACTATATACTATATTATCGTATTTACTATAAGTGCTTATGAAGTTCTTGGTGCCCTCTGATCTTGGTAGTTTGCTTGCAGACATTTCATTACAGTATGCAACTTAAGACTATCATCATGTGCTTGTATACAATTAGTGTTCTTATTGATATTTAATATTATGGGATTCCTAAATGCAAACTTTTGGTGCTTTGCACTCCAGCCTATAGTAGACTCTGGGTTTTCTCAAGTGCCTCACTATTTTTAATAACAATTTTGTTTCTAAAACAGCTGCTCTAACTTGTCACATTAAAAATTGAACCTTGCACTTTTCTACACAATTTGTATAAAGCGATATACCTTTTATTTGGAGTAATTCCATAGTAAAACGTACCATCTAAGTTCATTTCATTTATGTGTTTAAATTTTGATTTGACATTCCATAGAGAGCTCAAGATGGTGTCTCTTAATTGTATCCCTTGGAAAAACCATCCTCTGAAGCCTTTAGGCTGAGAGAACGTTATTGACCAGAATCACCTATTATATTTCATGGTTGGAAATTGAACCAAGTATTTCCAATTCAAACCAAACATCATAATTTCTATCTAGCATTGGTTCTTTTATGCTCATCCCAACCTTAATCTAAAGAGCCCAAAGCTACATTTTCACAGTTATATTGCCACAACAAATATATAATTTATTTATTAAATTTATATGCCCTCCAAATCCCTGCTAGGGTGACTCTGGATGGCCTGCAGAACAGCAAAAGATAAATAGAAAAGCAATTAAAAATTTAAAGCTATTCACGTTAAAATTTAAAAACTATGCAAAAAATCAGACCCAAACAGATGGACAACAAGGAGATGAGGTCTTCTTATTCCATCAATTGTAAATATAATGTAAATAAAATGTAAAAGTGTTCTATGTATTAACAGGAAAAAGCCATTTATGTTTTCCCTTCTCATACCAGAAATATAGAAGAATGATTAGAGCAATTTTGGTACAATAAACAGATACACATCAATTTCTGGGATAAATACACCTCAAACTATGATTCCACAAACATGAAGGAGGAGAAGAAATATAGATTTGCCTACACCTGTGTCAAGGGCTTATACTTGGAGGTCTCAACTTTGCTTGGGAACAGCTCATAAGTGGCTTATCCTTTATTAATTTATTAAATTTATATGCCACTCATCTCATTCTGAAAAGTGACTCTGCCTTTATTCCAAAGTTTTCCACCTCCCAACCAAATCCATCATCCTGGATTTTTTTGGCACTCTTCCATCTCAATGCTACCAACACTCAACCTCTCTTCCCTTTCTTCTAGACCAGACCAACTTGGCTCAGGGATGCCTGGGATACCTTTTAAGACAAGATCCATCAGGATGCTTACAGTATTATGAGATTTTTATCCTGCTTTTTGCATAAAAGCTCAAGGCAACATGCCTAAGGCTCTCTCCTCCATCCCCATAACAGCAACCCTGTACTTAAGCCAAGTACTTAATTGCTTTAATATGACCAAAGTTACAACAGGCATTGAAAAAAAGTGACTTACGACTATGTTCACACTTACGACTATTACAGCATCCCCATGGTCCTGTGAGCAAAATTTGGAAGCTTGGCAACTGACTTATATTTCTGACAGTTGCAGTGTCCCAGGGTCATGTGATCAGCTGTTGAGACCTTCTTACAAGCAAAGTTAACGGGGAAGCCAGATTCACTTAGCAACCGTGGTACTAATTTAACAAATGCAGTGATCAGCTTAGCAACTGTGGCAAGAAAGTTCGTAAAACGGGGCAAAATTCACTTAACAAATGTTTCGCTTAGCAACAGAAATTTTGGGCTCAATTGTGGTAGTAAGTCGAGGACTACCTGTATATAGAGAGAATATCTATCTATCTATCTATCTATCTATCTATCTATCTATCTATCTATGGCTAGTAATAGAGTTAAAAATGCGACTCTTGGGTACATCCATATTATATCAAAATAAACACGACCACCAAGAGGAAATTAAAATGTTTAAAAGCAATTAAAAAGTTTAAAAGCAATTAAAACATTGTTTAAAAAATACAGGCAACCAAGCTTTCGTCGGGCTCTCCCGACATCATCAGGGTTGATAAGGAGGTTTCTAGGGAGGGTTTATATGCTGCTTCCAAACGTCTGCATCCGGCTACGCGACCACGTGATCGGGCCCCGGTACGCGCGCTCTTGCGCTGTGTCTTTCTTTTACCCGCATGTAACTCCTTTGCCTTCTTTTCCCGTTTGTCACTATGCGGCCCTTGGGTATCTCTATCATGGGCCAGTTGGGGTTCTTTCCTACGTCTCTCATCCACTTCACCTTCCACACCCTTTCCCTCAACTTCATCATGCTCACAGGGTCTAGTCCAGCCACAGTCTGTCTGTCTGTCTGTCTGTCTGTCTATCTATCTATCTACCGTGAGGTGAGAAATAGAGCGAGAATGAGAGGCGGGAGGGCAAAGAGCAGCCTTCCCCTACCGGGTCCCCTCTCCCTGGCTTGCAACTCTACCAAGCTCTGCGTCCCTTCCCTGCACCCAGGGATGCTCCGGAGCGCTGGCTTCGAAGCAGGGACTCAGCTTTCCTCCCTCGACGCTTTGCAGGCAGTGTCACCATGACAGCCCAAACATAAGGCAAGCTACTCTCCAGGCTACTCGCGCGTCTCCTGGCGGGACTTGCGGCGCTCGGGCGGCAGA
The DNA here is from genome assembly GCF_001527695.2 of Protobothrops mucrosquamatus. Classification (NCBI taxonomy): domain Eukaryota; kingdom Metazoa; phylum Chordata; class Lepidosauria; order Squamata; family Viperidae; genus Protobothrops; species Protobothrops mucrosquamatus. Next base: position 185,276 of record NW_015387992.1, on the reverse strand, counting down.
TCCCGAAGTCGCGCAGCGGAGCGCAGCCATAGCAGCTCCCGGGCCGGGAGAGGATCGCCGCGGACTCCTTCCCTCGCTGCTTCAGGGCTCTTCTAGCGGCTCCCGCCATCTTGACCCGCGGCGCAGCGCCCGGCGTATCTTTGGGAGCCGGGCGGCCACTTCTCGGCTGTCCGTGGCTTCCCCTGGGAATCTTGGCGGGCGGATGGGCGCGCACGTCTCCGTCGGATCCTCGCCCTCCTTCTACGTGCGGGGAGGCCTTGAGGCCAGCTAAGCTGGTTAAACAAGCTCAGGTTTCCCCCGCGGCCTTGGCCTCTTTCCTTTCTTCTTCCCTCGCCGCCGCGCAGGTAAGGCCCTGTGGGTCGCTCTCTGTCTCTCCTCCATGCTTACCTGCCCGGCACTCAAATGGGAAGTTGTCGCTGCAGTGGAAAAGTAGTGGCTTTTTTTTTTTTTTTTTTTTTACCGTTGGAGATGACAGTGACGTTTGGGATGAAAAGATGGATGACGAGGCTCGAAGAGGTTTTGCTGTTTCTTCGGTCTTCTTGGCGCAAGAAAGGCGCCTTGTGGTTTTTTTCTCGCTGCCGGTGCAGCTTAGATATCAGCCGGGGCTCTTCCCGGGGTCGGGCCAGTTTGAGGCGGTGCGGCAATTGAAAGCACCGACGAGTCTTTTTAAGATCAAATATGCAGGAGCCTTAACACACGTTTGCACCGAAATGAAGAGATAGCGTCGTGTAAAAACTGGGAGAGGCCCTTAGGAAATAAAACTCGGACGCTAGAAACGACAGGTGCGTTACAATGAAATGAGCCTGTTGGTTTGAACTCGTTGATTTGCGGCTTTTAACAGCCCCAAATCCTCCAGAACGAGACGAAATGGCCTGCTTTGCAGCCGATCAAGCTGTACTTAGTACTGTAGTTATAAAGACTAGTAGGCCTTAATGCAGTGGTTCTCAACNGGTCGTAAGTCGAGGACTACCCAACCGGTCGTAAGTCGAGGACTTTCCCTGCCCGGGAGCGCCACGCATGCGTGGTTCCGCCCCCTGTGCCGGCCGAGGCGTAGCTGGCAAGCGGCAGAGACGGAGCAGGCCGACCACCAGCTGGCCCAGCTCAAGGGAGGTAAGGCACCCGCCGGAAAAGGGGGAAAAAATGGCGGACAGCCTTGCTTGGCGACCCCCATGAAATGGTCGATCGACCCCAAATGGGGTCGCGACCCATAGGTTGAGAACCACTGCCTTAATGAAATGCACAACTCTCCCTTGGGGAACTGAGAAAAGGCTATTTCAGAAAACAGCCAGGAATGCCAATGTCTCAGCCAAACTAACTGAAGTTGCTGATTATATAGAACTAAATGGCTTTGCTGAAAAATGATTGGTAATATCCCCCTCCCTCAAAATCCACCTAATTTATTAATATTAGGGGGAAAATAGAACACCAACCAATGAAAATCTGCAACCATAAATAGCTAGACTGCAGTGTTTCTTAAATTTGGCCACTTTAAAACTTGTGGACTTCAGCTCCCAGAATTCTTCAGCCAGCAAGTTGGGGAAGCAAGGTGACTGGGGAATTCTGGGAGTTGAAGTCCACAAGTTTTAAGAAACACTGAGCTATGGTAGAGGGGTTTGATGCAGGACAATTTCCTCTGAATGCCATGTTGGATTTCTCATTCCAGGACAGTCCCAAGTTTTGTTATACAACATCTCCCAGTATGAAATATATCTTTTAAAAGACAATCATATGTCTTATTTGCTTGGTTTATTTATGTACTTTTAACTATTCATGGTTAATTAGACACAACATTTTTGTACATAGGACATGGTTTCTGTGCCTGTTGCCTATTTTAGTTCATCAAACCCTTCTAATCTTATATGACAGGAAAATTTAATTGGTTTGGCTGATTGAAAAGTCTTTATCAGTTATCGATCACTTTGGGATATAAAGTTAATTCTATTCTCATCCATCTCTAACATAGCCCATTGTTCCTGATATAAAGTTTTTTTTAAGAATGTTTCCATTTTGCTTTTATGCTTTAGTAGAGTAATTTTATATCCCCAGTTACATTTTAGTAATTTCTGCTCAGTTAGGGAGGTTTATTTCGAGGCGTTCACAGGGATAAGGACTAGCTTTGGCCTGTCCCACCTGCCATCTTGAAGAATGAAACCTGCAACACAGGAAAATTATATTTAGGGAACCAGGAATATAATCAATAAAAAGCTTGGTGAAGTAAAAAGAATTTGGTAATTTTACAAATGTGGAAATATGGCTTGCTTTATGCACATAATGGTGTACTGATATATGGAATCCGATCTTTCACACACACACACACACACACACACACACACACACAAGAACTTAACATTCTTCCTCTTTGCTGTTCAGGACTAAGTACAAGTATTTCTCGACTTACAACCATTCATTTAGTGATCATTTGAAGTTATAACGGCACTAAAACAAGTGACTTATGATTGTTTTTCATACTTAAGACTGTTGCAGCATGTCCATGGTCATGTGATCAAAATTCAGATGCGTGGCAACTGATTCATGACAGTTGCAGTATCTTGGGGCCATGTGATCCCCTTTTGCAACCTTCCAACAAGCTAAGTCAATGGGGAAGCCAGATTCACAACAACTGTGTTACTAACTTAACCACTGCAATGATTCACTTAACAACTGTGGCAAGAAAGATCCTAAGATGGAGCAAAATTCACTTAACTATCTCACTTAGCAACAAAAATTTTGGACTCAGTTGCGGTCATACATCAAGGACTACCTGTACTACGTTACAGTCTTGAAAATATGACGTAAGGATTCTTTTTTTTAAAAAAGTGATCTTATTCCTAGTTGCCGGACTTTCATGTTTTATGTGTAAAGAGTAATTGATTTGGAGGGGGAGCAGGAAGTAAAACTATTATGTGAACAAGACTTATCATTTTTATCTTAGGACAACTCTCGCCCTTCCAGGAAGAGCAATATAGATTATGCACACACTATCAGGGAGGAAAGTCAGTGTAGGTTATGCAGAAGTATGGGCTGCTCAACTCTTAGTGAATGCTGTGTAACCTTCCAGCATGACCCAGTGCCTTTTTTTACTGGAATTAAGGCTTTCTTGAAGCAAAATATACATGACAGCCATGTCACCTGATCTTGCACATTTTATCTTGAAAGTAATTGGATTTAATTGAGTTCAACAAGGTTTAGCTTCCAGCAATGTTCCTTATTGACCAGAAAGAAAGAAAAACCCTAAAATCTTGACTTTCTCTGACATAGTAGCAATTAAATAAATCAGCATTGAAGTTTTTATAAAGACAGAGGGAGAGAAGAACAGTTACCTACCAATATTTGTTGATCAAGCTAATTAAATTTTTAAAAGCACAGCAATACTAATTACTCTAAGTAAACTTTAGAATGTACAGTATGGAGCAGTTCCAATTTATGGTATAATGTATTACTTATTTATTCAAACATCTGCTTAGTTGTAGGTATGCATAAAATATATTAAGGTTGTGCACATTTGGTATTTATTAAGAAGAAATGATTCTGATCTCCAAGTATAGCAACTCTTTACTATTCATTTAAGAAGGCTGATTTTTTTTCAGGCTTCGTGCACAAGGCTTTCATTGATTAGAATGAATATAAATTTAAAAGTAGCAATAACTTTTTCTCAGGTTCAAGAGAAAGTTAGACCACTTAAAGACCTGAGAAGTACTGGCCTTGCATGAACATTTATTCTGAATAATTAACAAATGTGTACAACTCTAATTTGTATACAGTAGATCTTTCCACAGTTAAACTCATTATTCTACAAATACTATTTTGTTCTCTTGGATTATTCCCTTGGGAGCAAATAGGTAGATATGTATATAGTATGTGCAGTTATATGAGAGCATGTCTCATAAAATAATAGGGACATGTACATGTAAAAGCATATATGATTGCACTGGATTTGTATATTATGCTATGTCCAGACCAAACCAACTACAATCAAATACACAAAGCCAACATCAAAGTTCAGTGATGTTTGTCTTATCAAACTTTTAGAATACATTTATTTTCTGAGAAAAAGTTGTATTTACTTTAGTCAAGTTTCTTCTAAATTACCCAAGACACCAACCTCAGCTAAAATAACTAAAGAAATTATTCTTTCCCTACTCCCCATTGTGCACTGATGTCTTTATGCAGCTATTTTACATTAAAAAGCAGTGGAACTGCCATATTAAAACCTAACTTATACACTGCATATTGTCTTTCATGCATTATGACATATTGATGTGCTATGAAATTGTCAGCTTCATTTCAACTGTACTCTTGCTGTGATATAAAGTTGTCATTGCTTTATTGGATGTAAATATATAGTGTTAACAATGAAACTGTACAGTAACACTGCAGTTAAAAGTACCAGAATTAGTGGATTTTAAGAGTACCAAGTTGGCTATCTATTGCATTTGAGTTCCTTATGTGTGTGTGTATGTGTGTGTATGTGTGTGTATGTGTGTGTATGTGTGTGTATATGTATGTGTATATGTATATGTATGTATATATAAAGTTAACATGTAGCCTAATAAAAAGATCTACAGTCACTAAGAAAAAATATGGTGTTTTATCAGGATATATATATAATTGCACCTAATACATTTATGTTTAATTTTAAAAAAGCATTATTCAAGTTAAAAGAAGCAGAGGTAATTGGTGTAATTTCACTATTATCCTTTTAGTGTGATTTAAACTGTACTTATCACGGATTCATGGTCTTTATAGAAAGTATGAATGTAAAAGCAAGTTTTATTATTTGTAATGTTTTTAAATATTTGCTGTAAATTATTAGATAAGAAAAATAGATGACTTTATTTTCTCAGTGAAAATTTGTAGTTACTGGAGAGCTACAATAATAGTAACAATAAATGATATGCTTGTATTATACATCACAATAATTATGCATACCATACCTGGGTGGCAAAAATCTAGAAGGCCACTGTATTTCAGCAATTAGTTAGCACTTTGCTACCATACAGTCTTCATCTGCCATGTAATTTTCACTCACACCTCTCAGCCATGTCATCATGCTAACTGGGAGTATCTGTGCTTCCATCAATAAAGAGGGAGGGGTATTTATAACCTACATCATGTTGGAGAATATATATTTTATTTCTATAGCATAATTAATATACCAAGTGCACAGAAAAATATTCTGTTTTAATCCTATTAATACCAAGGCTTCAAACTGCTTAAATTTACCTCAGAAATCACTAGCTTTGATTAAGTTTCAGGAAAAGGTCTTGCTATAAAATTTTAATATAGATTTTTTTTTTTTGCAAAACTAAAGCATAAGATTTAAGTTTATGTATTTTTAAATGAATTATTTAGAAGAAAAGCCATAATTATTTCAGAGTTCTTTTAGCCCCAAGCAACAAGTAATTTGCTTGTAGCTTACAAATTAAAAAGTCCCATTTCACTGCATTTATTGCATCCTCCCGGTGCCAGCCACTGGCCCTGTTCAGGGTGATCTAGTCCCTGCTAGGTGAGGAGAGATTGGTAGAGCATCTTTATGGTAGCTGTGAGGACTATTTCCAGTAGGCGAAGGATAAAATCATCCACACTTGCTCCAGTCAACATTAAATCTTAGGCCTCTGTTTTTGAGGGAGCCTCAAGGCTCTACCTCTCCCTTTTGTTTTATAACATCTTTATGATGTTCAGCCATCAGTGATGAAGCACCATTAATATCCCAATAACATCCAGTTGTGCATTCCAGCCATCCAAGTGAAGCTATCAAGAGTCGGTCCCAGTGTCGGGAGGTTGTGATGGACTGGATGACATGTCATGAAGAACATATCACAGTTCATAATGCTAGTTCTGGCTCCTCCACATATAGTACAGCAGGGATCCCCAACCTCCAGGGCGTGGACTGGTACGAATCCATAGCCTGTTAGGATCCAGGCCATGCAAATGGCAAGCAAGCAAGCGAAGCTTTATAGGCACATTCGCCAGATCTAGGTTATACAAAACCATCCCCTCCTCCCCCCCCCCCCAATATGTGGAAAACAATTTTTCTTCTGAAATTAGTCCCTGAAAAAGGTCAGGGACTGCTGGAGTACAGGAATAGCAATAGCACTTAAGACTTATATAATGCTTTACAGAACTCTTTCTGAGCAGTTGCAATGTCAACATATTGCTCCCAACTACCAATCTTAGAAGGATGGAAGGCTGAGTCAACCTTGAGCCTGTCAGACTTGGCTTTTTCTGCAGGCATTTGGGCCGTAGTCAGTGATGGGATTCAGCCGGTTCGCATCACCTCGGCAGAACCGGTAGCTAATTTTTTGTTGCCCAGGCCCAGAATGGACTTCCGGAAGCGGCATCCACACAGAGAACCGGTTGTTCACATATTTGAATCCCACCACTGGCCGTAGTGATTAAAGTCCCTTTTAGTTGTTTATTTGTCATGTTTGGTTGCCATTTTATATACTGCATTACTGTTTTTTTAACATTTGGTTTTTTGTGTGTAACCGTATAGTTTATTGTCTTACTGTGTTTTTTTTTAACACTCAGAATCATATTGTTTTGGGCAGCTCTGTAAATCCTGTGAATAAATAAACAAACCCGTTCCCTCTCAAGTACTTGATTAAAGCTTGGGTTGATTTTTTCATTAAAGCATATGCATGCTTATATTTATTTGTATATAGTTGTATAAACATGTGTTCAAAATTGATTTGCAGACACCCTGATACCTAACATTTCAGGAGTCTTATTTTGGTAAAAAGTGCTTACGATTCAGAAGAACACAGTGAAGTTATGTCACCTTGAATTTTAAATGCTTCTAGTTTTTAGCATATTTTTCAAATAAATTGGCAGCTTTTGACATCTTTATAGGATGCTATAAAGTAGCCATTTGCTCATTTTTCAACCAAGGCTGAAAAAAAAACGTAGTATTTTATTGCCCTAAAAAGCATGTACTTTTAATATACAGTAGCACATGAGCCTAACTGGGAATATAGAATCTGCCATTCTGTAGTTAATATAAAATTAACGGGACAGTGTTTAAAGCCATGTCCCACTGAAAGACATTTTTATTTTCTGAAATTCAGATTTCTACTCCCAGACATGATTCATAGTCCAACTTATCTGTATATTAAGTTTTTAATTTATTGGTTCTATAATGTTTCTGAAATGGAAAATCAGGTAATATCATCAAAGGATTTTTTTTTACTTTTATCATAAGCTATCATATCAAAATACCAAAAGAGAGCCAGTTTGGTCTAGTGCAGGGGTAGGCAACCTTGGCTCTTTTATGACCCGTGGACTTCAACTCCCAGAATTCCTAAGCTGCTCAGGAATTTTGGGAGTTGAAGTCCACGAGTCATAAAAGAGCCAAGGTTGCCTACCCCTGGTCTAGTGGTTAAGGCAAGAGGCTAGAAACCAGGAGACTGTGAGTTCTAGTCCCACCTTAGGCATGAAAGCCAGCTGGGTGAGTTTGAACCAGTTGCGCTCTCTCAGACCAAACCATCTCACAATGTTGTTGTAGGGAAAATAGGAGGAGCAAGCTGTTATTAGGTATGCTCACCACCTTGAGTTAATTGAGTTATTTATAAAAATAATAAAGGCAGGATAAAAAATAAGCATTACACTTTTCGTCAATATTTCCAGAACTTTTATGGAAATATAAATATAATAAACAGTTCTCTGTAAGCAGCTTCTGCTTTTTTTCCTTCAAGGTAGAACTTTGGAAATTTATACTAAGTTTTATTCACATTTAGTCCCTGCAAAATTTGGGGCAAGGAAGACACGTTCTGGATAATCATAAGAGACTTCTGAATAATTCATTTCTGAGGACCAGAATCATTTATTTATTAATCAAATTTGTATAGGTATCACCATACTCATTCAGATTAATGTTTATATTCTTTATTTGCTTTTACTAGTAATTTCCTTTTTAATACATATCATTATAGTAACTTTTACAGATGAATCTATTCTATATTAACATGTATGACTGTGTGAATTATGCCTGTTCAGTGTTTGAATGTCAGCAGTGCTATACAGTGCTTGTTTATTTATTTATGAAATTTATACATCATCTCAATCCAAGTGGACTCTAGACAGCTTTTAGCACATGTAAAAATACAGCAAGAATAATATGATAATATAAAATATAAATAATGTATTACCATATTAAAACTGAAAGTTATATTGACCTCTCCAGAATCAATCCTAAATGGTCCTAAGGTAGAAACACCAAGTCTTTGCAGTGGCCATAAATTGGGGGTCCTTTTTTGCTTCAGTGAATAAACTGCTCTAAGGGAGGGGAGCCACTACTGAGAAGGATTGGATTTGGGGATATGCTTTCACTGTCCTGTGAAGGGACAGTAGATGGGAAAATGTAACCAAGGAAGAGTATCTTAAAAATCTGGAGTCTATGCAATTAAGGGTTTCAAAGATAGTAATCAGTAATATTCAGTTTCCTACTTATCAACTTAAACCCACCCCCCAAATTATTTACACAGGTACATTATTTCTTGATGCACCTGCCATGCCAAGAAACCATATTCCCAAAGAGCAAGGCTGGCACAACATAATTAAATAAGTTGTTAATTGGATTAATACAGTTTAATCCTATCAATAACTATTACTTAAATGTAATTGCCTGTAAAATAAGGCTCCCCATTTATACAATCAATTGGTCCTTATCCCTGTATATAAACTCAGAAATCATTTTTCTCTAGAGGATTCTCAATAGTGGTTGTGGAGTCTAGAGATACAGAGGTTTCCATCTACCTGTTTGGTAATATAAGATAGATAAATGAAAAAAAGGTTTGCATACATAATAGGTAGGAACCATTTAGTCAGGTTTGACTCCAATTCAAACTTTCTTCAGCAGTGATCAGTAGTCCTTGATCCTACTATCCACTTTATTATTTATGTTCTTCCTGTACTCTCAACTTTGCTAATCAATTTTCCTCTTGCATCAGATGCTCAATATATGCCAGTTTCTGCTTGCCTGTTAGAGCTTCAAAGGAACAGTCAGCCTTTATGTGGTGACTGGTTCTTCATGTAATCTAGGGCAAAGGTCCCCAACCCCCAGTCCGTGGACCAGTACCGGGCCGCGGAATGCCAGCAACTGGTCCACACAAACAAGCAAAATCCCCTCTGCAGGATGCAGGCACCACACAAAACCACACACCCTCCGGTCCGCGGAAAAAACCTCTCTCCATGGAACCGGTCCCTGATGCCCAAAAGGTTGGGGACCTCTGATCTAGGGGATAGTTAATAATTAATGTTGTATAAGTTAATCAGGTGTGTCAAGAATATTCTTTCTTCTCTCCTTCTGTTTTTTTAACACTTTTTCCAGGTTTAGTTCTGTCCAGCTTATTTATTCCTCCCATTTGGCCAAGCCTCACTCATTATTTTTACTATAGATTCTGTCACTGCTAGAAGGCAGTGATACTCAGAAAGGATAAGGATGGCTATCTATATAGTGCTAAATCTTGTTATTGTGACCTTTAGGAGGGAGGGAGGGAGGGAGGGAGGAAGGAAGGAAGGAAGGAAGGAAGGAAGGAAGGAGCCATGGTCATGGAGCTCAAGAATGGGCAGCGATTCTGGAGGGTGCTACTGCTCAGTGTAAAAGTCTGGCATTTGTTTTACATGGATATACTTCCATAATGATGTTCACTGGGTTTCCATATTTTTTATACATATGATTCTGCCATTTATTGGATTACAGGTACTTCATAACCTACAACCATTTGTTTAGTGACCGTTCAAAGTTACAATGGCATTGAAAAAAGTTTTCACACTTAATGAGCATTGACGCATCCCCGTGGTCATGTGATGGCAACTAGCATGTATTTATGATGGTTAGAGTGTCCTGAGGTCATGTGATCAGCTTTTGCAACCTTCTGACAAGCAAAGTCAATAGAGATGCCAGATTCACTTAACAAACAGGTTAGTGCAGTTACTTAACAACTGCAGGGATTGATTTAACGACTGTGGCAAGAAAGGTTGTAAAATGGGGCAAAATTCACATAACAACTGGCTTGTATAGTAATGGAAATTCTGAGCTCATTTATAAGTCAAGAACTACTTGTACTAGACAGCCATTGCCCCTTTAAGTCATCATTCCAGACATATTTCCATATTTCCATAGGGAAACAAAAGCAGTGGGGATGACCTCCCACTCCCTGCCAGCTTCCTTATTGAGTTTCCTTGTGGAAAGCTGGCAAGGAGCATCAGAAATCTTCCCTCCCTCCCTCCGTCCTTCTTTCCTTCCTTTTAAAGATCATGATAACAAATCTTAGTACTGTATAGATAACCATCCTCATCCTTTCTGAGTATCACTCCCAGTCCGTTCCTTCATATAGACCAGTGGTGGCGAACCTATGGCACGGGTGCCAGAGGCGGCACTCAGAGCCCTCTCTGTGGGCACGCGTGCCATCGCCCCAGTCTTAGGCCTTCAACTGGGTTTTATAAAACCTTTTCGCTTTAGGCCTCCACCGCTGTGTGCAAAAAAAAAAAAAGTTCAATCAGTCAATTTCAACTTCTTGCGGGAAAAAAAGATCTTGCAAAGTTGGAATTGATTGATTGAACTTTTTAGTCCCACCCAGTCTGCCGTTACCATCGCAGCCATGCCTACCCAGTGGGCCACGCCCACCCAATGGGCCACACCCACCCGGCACTCGATGATGCATAAGTGGGTTTTGGGTTGCAGTTTGGGCACTCAGTCTCTAAAAGGTTCGCCATCACTGATATAGACAGATGACTTGAATATATTAACAATCTGAGTTAATGTGGCCTAGTCCAATCTGAATCTGAATCTAAAATAGTTCTAAAGCTGAATCATTACAATTGTTGATTAAAAAGTTAGTCTTGATTTTTAATTTTTTTTCTCTACCCATGTTTGATAGTTGTAATCTCGGTTTTGTTTGTTTGTTTTGGTTTTCTTGGTTTTTACACTGAATATTTCAGTTCAGAAAAACATTTATGACCAAAGTTACTATAGTTTGGAGACAATGAAAGCTACAATGTAGGAGGAGCCAGATACAGTACATGGATGATATGATTTCAAATTTGTAATGTGGTTGAGTTTGATTGCAAAAGAAAGAAATAGTCATAAAAGATACAGGGCTGGCTATGGGGTATGGCCTTTCGTAGCCTTTCATGGTAATGTATTCATGCATTCTGGTCATCACCTCAAGCTACATTTTTATGAATTTATAAGTGTGCATTAATAAATATAAATCAAGTTGTAGCTTTCACGTGAATATAATGAATTTTCCTATGTTTAACTTCCAGGCAAAGATTATGATAAAGAGTAGAGGGGTTGCATATTGCTCTACATATGCACAAATATTTTATTCCTGGAAGTGAAATTGTGCCTTTAAGGAATTTGCATTCAGTCCTGATCTTCTCCATCCCCATCCCTAGAGGGGAAAAAAAGATATTTTGTTTGGGAATCAAATGAGATAATGTGATAGTCACAAATTCTTTGAAGTTCCTTGGCTTCTTCTCCAAATCATCTTCTTTGTAAAGTGAATGTTTATGTATTCTGATCCTGAAAGTGTATTTTTCCATAAATAAATGGTGTAGTAAGTAGTAGAAAGAAATATGTTTGACTAGAATCAAAGAAGCAGGACTAAAAATACTTCTGTTCAAATGTTCATAACATTCTTTCATAGGATTTCATTAAAATGATTTAGTACTTTTCCAGACATGTTGTTTTTAAATGTATTTTAGAATTTACCATTTACATATGCAATACAAACACTACATATATTGCTATTTAACTCATTATAGTCTAAATCTTTTAGTACTAACATATAGAGCGAAAGGAGGTGGGCTGTATACAAAACCAGGTGAACGTATTAGTAGAAGCAACCACAATATAGCAGGTTCAAAATAAAAAAAAACACTTTTATTTCTTATATTAGAGAATAGTAGTAGTACTAATCAACACTTGAAATATATTCCTGTTTTGTTTTTAATTAAACCATGTGTGGAATCTGACAATATTTTTCCTTCTAACTTTTAGAAGAATCAAACTGCTTGCTGATGCATTGAAATCATTTGATCAGTTGCTAAAATGTTCAAAAATGAATATCAGGTAAGGGAGAAATATTTCTGTTGTTTTGTGCTTATTTAGAAAGAAATGAAAAAAAAGATACTAGAATGGCAATAGTATATAATATTGAGGAAAAACTGCTTATATGTATAAATATTCTCTATTTGTTTCTTCTTTGAAGACTTGAGTAGGTGTCCCCACATTTTTAACTGCTTATAATTGGTTTTTGTCACTCTCAACCTTTTCTGCTTTTCTGATCTGATCTGAAAACTTGAAAAAAGGCAAGATTATTAACATTATGGACAATGACTGCAGATATAAATTTTTTGACATTGCATTCCAGATAGAATTCTTATGACTTTGCAATATTCATTTAATAAAAATTATATGCTTAACACTCTTAGTACACATGTATGTAAACTGCATATTCATAAGACATTATTTCTTTCCCTTGTCTTAGAAGAATTAAAGATGATGACAGTGGCCACTATGGGGTAATGAATAGAATGCTAGATTCAAAATTTACTTGACCACAAAATCCAAAGTATGACATTGAGTCGGTCATTCTGTATCAGTGTAATCAATCTTAAGGGGTTGTTATAAGGATGAAGAAAAGGGTATTTCCAAGGTACTATATTCTGCCTGTATAGTCAAGGCCATGGTTTTCCCAGTTGCAATGTATGGATGTGAAAGTTGGACCATAAGAAAGGCTGAGCGACAAAGAATTGAGGCCTTTGAACTATGGTGCTGGAGAAGACTCCTGCGAGTCCCTTGGACTGCAAGGCGTTCAAACCAGTCAGTCCTAGAAGAGATCAACCCCGACTGCTCTTTAGAAGGCCAGATCCTGAAGTTGAAACTCAAATACTTTGGCCACCTAATGAGAAGGAAGGACTCACTGGAGAAGGGCCTAACACTGGGAAAGATGGAGGGCAATAGAAGAAGGGGACGACAGAGAATGAGGTGGCTGGATGGAGTCACTGAAGCAGTAGGCGTGAACTTTAATAGACTCCAGAAGATGGTAGAGGACAGAAAGACCTGGAGGAACGTTGTCCATAGGGTCGCGATGAGTCGGACACGACTTCGCAATTAACAACAACAACAACAAATATTTTGCCTGTCTTCCTTAGAGAAAGAGGAAATAGTGAACTGCTAAATATTTTTAGCCAGCAACTGCCACAGAATGAAAAACTGGCAAGTAGATTGGGTCTTTATAATTCTTCTCCAGATAAGAAGAGGACGAGATCACCCATAAGTACTCCAGACAGTAGCTCCTCACAAAGAAATTGCAGGACAGCCATCCCCCGTGGTTTAGAATTATGAGAGAAGAGGAAATAGCCATCTTTTCCCTCAAACTGATTGGCGCCTTGAAAAGGATACTAGGTTCACATACTTCCTTTTCTAATCACTTTTGGAAATTGCTTGTTAATAGCTTTCTGCTATTAGGAACCTTTGGATAGCACTGGGTAAGTTTCCTTCAATCTTTAGTGAAAGAAATTTTAAATACGAATGTAAGGACTTAAAAATTATTTTGGAATAAACAGCAAAACATTGGATAAAACTTTGATTTTTGAAAACAAACTTAGGGCCCAGATTGATTTGAAATAAGGTTTTGGAATAAATTATAAGAATCCTTTCCATGGGAAAATGCTTTTGTTTTGAAATCTCTTAAAAAAAACAACAGGATGAGACTTTGATGGTTGGACACTGGAGCAAACTAGAAGGAACTTTAAAGGTAACAATTAAAGGAGACAAACACTTCAATTTGACTTACAGAACAGAAGAAAAGATTTTAACATTCAGCATATCGAAGGATATTTTTGAATAATAGGCTCAGAAGTTAATTTTAAGGGTGTCTACCTCTATAGATGGTGTTTTACAAAATGTAATGGAAGCGCAAGAAGTTTTACTAAACAAGACCACAACTGATCTGAAAGTGGATTTAAAAATGACAGGCTGTAAGAATGACATGGAAAAAGGTGCCACACTGGGCATAGAAAAGAAATCAGCTGATGTCTTAATAATTAAAAAGGGATATACAAATAACAGACTAGAAGAGTTTCCATTTTTTCTGCACTTTTGATTTTTTTTCTTTTCATTCTTTTCTGTTTATATTAGTTTTATCTTTGTAATTGTAATTTTTAATCAGATTTAATAAAATGTTTTTTCCAATTTATTTATTCTCTGCCTGAATTATAAAGTTTGTGGATATAGGGATGGCAACACATTTTCAGGTTGGATTTTAATACGGTAAAAGCTAATAGAAACATTTTCTGGAGAGTCCAGAAAATGTCACACCCAGGTATGATCTGGCTGGATAGACATTGGGGATGGAAGTGCAGGAAAGTGGGAATTCTTTAATTTGGATTTTAGTTTGAGCTTGAGGGATGGACTCCCTGACTTAAATTATCCCTTCTAACTTTACGGAATGACTTAAATTATCCCTTCTAACTTTACGGAATATAAACATTTAGGGAGCTTATATATCTAATAGCTAAATAAATAAAAATAAACTTTTCCCATATCGAAGTTGCTGCAAAGGAATTTCTGCAGAGAACATAGCTTGTTCTGAGGAGACTTTTTATCCCTTTTTGTCACTTTATGTGAGTTTGAAGTGGGTTCTAAAATATTTCAATCTCCTACCATATGAATTGCAGGTAAAATCCAATCTGACACTGATAATTGGCATTGGTTGTGATCTTATTTGTATTTCAGATTGAATCCCACTCCTATATAGAGTGGTAGAAATACTAGGACTGTTTTATCCTAGTCTTTATATTAAATGGGATTGATCATTGTTGATAGCCTTCAGATTAGATTATGGTAATGCATTTACACTGAAGAATATTCAGTTCATCTAAAAAGCTACAGTTACTGGGCCTTGACATATAGAACATATTATTCCAAGTTATTTTTTCTCAACATGAGTAGTTATATAGTGATTAAATAATAAGTGCCAGATGTATTCATTCCCATTTTTTTTTTAAAACTCAATGCAAAGTGTTGATTTCATAAATTGTAAAATTAAATACCCAATTTTCTAGATACAATTTAAAAGTTAATTTTAAAACGATTGTTAAAAATCAACATAAAGTAGAGAAGCGTATAACCCACTCAGAAATATTGTGTTCTATAGAATTTTAAAATATTCAGTTGTTCTGGATATGGCATTCTGGACAAAGCAGTTTATTTCAGGGTTGAACTATCCCGAGGACCTCTCGGTTTACTTTACAAATGATTTACTTCTGTAAATTGCAGAACTACCTTAAAAATGTCCAGAAGGGGAAAAGAATGTTCAGGACTTTTCTGGAACAGTCTTGTTCCCAAATGAGTGAGTTTTGCACACCAGTATTTATACTTCTTAACAATTTATATTGTAAAAAATAATCCTAACAAACAGTTGTCAGTCCCAAATAATAATAAACAACCTTATTCAGATATGCATATAACTTCCGACAAAACAGCAACAAAAGTCACAAACCCTCCATAATAAAGTAGTAGTTATTCAATACCTACTGTACCTATCATTGCTACTCCCTTTCAAGATAAGCAGCTTCTTGCACAGCATGGAAAATGAGAAGGAAATCCTAAACACATGAGATAAGAGGAAAGGAAATAGAGCCGAAACTAATGTATGTCAGCATGATTTGCTTTATATCTCTATTCTTTCCAAACTTCCTTGCTTCTGCGACAGGTTCATGCACTTTCCTCTTTAAAATGCTCACTTCTTTCTTTTTGAGGATTCTCGTCAACTGTATCCCATCCACCACAGGTTTTTGTTCTCCTTGCTTTGAAGAAATTCATCCTTCAACATACCAGTTTTTGCAGTCTGATGCTCAATCGTTTTGTCTGCATATCTAACCCACATCAACAAACTTCTTTCATATTGATCATTCGTGTTTATAGTCAAACCACGTTCATTTATCAGCCACTCTNATCCAGTTGTGCATTCCAGCCATCCAAGTGAAGCTATCAAGAGTCGGTCCCAGTGTCGGGAGGTTGTGATGGACTGGATGACATGTCATGAAGAACATATCACAGTTCATAATGCTAGTTCTGGCTCCTCCACATATAGTACAGCAGGGATCCCCAACCTCCAGGGCGTGGACTGGTACGAATCCATAGCCTGTTAGGACCCAGGCCATGCAAATGGCAAGCAAGCAAGCGAAGCTTTATAGGCACATTCGCCAGATCTAGGTTATACAAAACCATCCCCTCCTCCCCCCCTCCCCCCAATATGTGGAAAACAATTTTTCTTCTGAAATTAGTCCCTGAAAAAGGTCAGGGACTGCTGGAGTACAGGAATAGCAATAGCACTTAAGACTTATATAATGCTTTACAGAACTCTTTCTGAGCAGTTTGCAATGTCAACATATTGCTCCCAACTACCAATCTTAGAAGGATGGAAGGCTGAGTCAACCTTGAGCCTGTCAGACTTGGCTTTTTCTGCAGGCATTTGGGCCGTAGTCAGTGATGGGATTCATCCGGTTCGCATCACCTCGGTAGAACCGGTAGCTAATTTTTTGTTGCCCAGGCCCAGAATGGACTTCCGGAAGCGGCATCCACACAGAGAACCGGTTGTTCACATATTTGAATCCCACCACTGGCCATAGTGATTAAAGTCCCTTTTAGTTGTTTATTTGTCATGTTTGGTTGCCATTTTATATACTGCATTACTGTTTTTTTAACATTTGGTTTTTTGTGTGTAACCGTATGGTTTATTGTCTTACTGTGTTGTTGTTTTTTAACACTCAGAATCATATTGTTTTGGGCAGCTCTGTAAATCCTGTGAATAAATAAACAAACAAACCCATTCCCTCTCAAGTACTTAATTAAAGCTCGGGTTGATTTTTTCATTAAAGCATATGCATGCTTATATTTATTTGTATATAGTTGTATAAACATGTATTCAAAATTGATTTGCAGACTCCCTAATACCTAACATTTCAGGACTCTTATTTTGGTAAAAAGTGCTTACGATTCAGAAGAACACAGTGAAGTTATGTCACCTTGAATTTTAAATGCTTCTAGTTTTTAGCATATTTTTCAAATAAATTGGCAGCTTTTGACATCTTTATAGGATGCTATAAAGTAGCCATTTGCTCATTTTTCAACCAAGGCTGGAAAAAAAAAGTAGTATTTTATTGCCCTAAAAAGCATGTACTTTTAATATACAGTAGCACATGAGCCTAACTGGGAATATAGAATCTGCCATTCTGTAGTTAATATAAAATTAACGGGACAGTGTTTAAAGCCATGTCCCACTGAAAGACATTTTTATTTTCTGAAATTCAGATTTCTACTCCCAGACATGATTCATAGTCCAACCTATCTGTATATTAAGTTTTTAATTTATTGGTTCTATAATGTTTCTGAAATGGAAAATCAGGTAATATCATCAAGGGATTTTTTTTTTACTTTTATCATAAGCTATCATATCAAAATACCAAAAGAGAGCCAGTTTGTTCTAGTGCAGGGGTAGGCAACCTTGGCTCTTTTATGACTCGTGGACTTCAACTCCCAGAATTCCTGAGCTGCTCAGGAATTCTGGGAGTTGAAGTCCACGAGTCATAAAAGAGCCAAGGTTGCCTACCCCTGGTCTAGTGGTTAAGGCAAGAGGCTAGAAACCAGGAGACTGTGAGTTCTAGTCCCACCTTAGGCATGAAAGCCAGCTGGGTGAGTTTGAACCAGTTGCGTTCTCTCAGACCAAACCATCTCACAATGTTGTTGTAGGGAAAATAGGAGGAGCAAGCTGTTATTAGGTATGCTCACCACCTTGAGTTAATTGAGTTATTTATAAAAATAATAAAGGCAGGATAAAAAATAAGCATTACACTTTTCGTCAATATTTCCAGAACTTTTATGGAAATATAAATATAATAAACAGTTCTCTGTAAGTAGCTTCTGCTTTTTTTCCTTCAAGGTAGAACTTTGGAAATTTATACTAAGTTTTATTCACATTTAGTCCCTGCAAAATTTGGGGCAAGGAAGACACGTTCTGGATAATCACAAGAGACTTCTGAATAATTCATTTCTGAGGACCAGAATCATTTATTTATTAATCAAATTTGTATAGGTATCACCATACTCATTCAGATTAATGTTTATATTCTTTATTTGCTTTTACTAGTAATTTCCTTTTTAATACATATCATTATAGTAACTTTTACAGATGAATCTATTCTATATTAACATGTATGACTGTGTGAATTATGCCTGTTCAGTGTTTGAATGTCAGCAGTGCTATACAGTGCTTGTTTATTTATTTATGAAATTTATACATCATCTCAATCCAAGTGGACTCTAGACAGCTTATAGCACATGTAAAAAATACAGCAAGAATAATATGATAATATAAAATATAAATAATGTATTACCATATTAAAACTGAAAGTTATATTGACCTCTCCAGAATCAATCCTAAATGGTCCTCTAAGGCAGAAACACCAAGTCTTTGCAGTGACTATAAATTGGGGGTCCCTCTTTGCTTCAGTGAATGAACTGCTCTAAGGGAGGGGAGCCACTACTGAGAAGGATTGGATTTGGGAATATGCTTTCACTGTCCTGTGAAGATGGGACAGTAGATGGGAAAATGTAACCAAGGAAGAGTATCTTAAAAATCTAGGGTCTATGCAATTAAGGGTTTCAAAGATAGTAATCAATAATGTTTAGTTTCCTACTTATCAACTTAACCCACCCCCCAAATTATTTACACAGGTACATTATTTCTTGATGCACCTGCCATGCTAAGAAACCATATTCCCAAAGAGCAAGGCTGGCACAACATAATGAAATAAGTTGTTAATTGGATTAATACAGTTTAATCCTATCAATAACTATTACTTAAATGTAATTGCCTGTAAAATAAGGCTCCCCATTTATTCAATCAATTGGTCCTTATCCCTGTATATAAACTCAGAAATCATTTTTCTCTAGAGGATTCTCAATAGTGCTTGTGGAGTCTAGAGATACAGAGGTTTCCATCTACCTGTTTGGTAATATAAGATAGATAAATGAAAAAAAGGTTTGCATACATAATAGGTAGGTACCATTTAGTCAGGTTTGACTCCAAACTTTCTTCAGCAGTGATCAGTAGTCTTTGATCCTACCATCCACTTTATTATTTATGTTCTTCCTGTACTCTCAACTTTGCTAGTCAATTTTCCTCTGGCATCAGATGCTCAATATATGCCAGTTTCTGCTTGCCTGTTAGAGCTTCAAAGGAACAGTCAGCCTTTATGTGGTGACTGGTTCTTCATGTAATCTAGGGCAAAGGTCCCCAACCCCCAGTCCGTGGACCAGTACCGGGCCGCGGAATGCCAGCAACCGGTCCACACAAACAAGCAAAATCCCCTCTGCAGCATGCAGGCACCACACAAAACCACACACCCTCCGGTCCGCGGAAAAAACCTCTCCATGGAACCGGTCCCTGATGCCCAAAAGGTTGGGGACCTCTGATCTAGGGGATAGTTAATAATTAATGTTGTATAAGTTAATCAGGTGTGTCAAGAATATTCTTTCTTCTCTCCTTCTGTTTTTTTAACACTTTTTCCAGGTTTAGTTCTGTCCAGCTTATTTATTCCTCCCATTTGGCCAAGCCTCACTCATTATTTTTACTATAGATTCTGTCACTGCTAGAAGGCAGTGATACTCAGAAAGGATAAAGATGGCTATCTATATAGTGCTAAATCTTGTTATTGTGACCTTTGGGAGGGAGGGAGGGAGGGAAGGAAGGAAGGAAGGAAGGAAGGAAGGAAGGAAGGAGCAAGCCATGGTCATGGAGCTCAAGAATGGGCAGCGATTCTGGAGGGTGTTACTGCTCAGTGTAAAAGACTGGCATTTGTTTTACATGCATATACTTTCATAACGATGTTCACTGGGTTTCCATAATTTTTATAGATATGATTCTGCCATTTATTGGATTACAGGTACTTCATAACCTACAACCATTTGTTTAGTGACCGTTCAAAGTTACAATGGCATTGAAAAAAGTTTTCACACTTATTATTATTATTATTATTAATTGCATTTATATCCCGCCCTTCTCCTTTCGGACTCAGGGCGGCTGACAAATGATAAAAAGCTAACATACATAATATTACACCTAGTTAAAATTTAATTAAAACGAAATATTTGAGAATGTCCAATTAAAAGTAATTAAAACCCCTATAAAATCCCCTAGGCCAGTCCCGCTTGCTGGNTCGTTCCAGAGGGTGGGAGCTCCCACAGAGAAGGCCCTCCCCCTTGGGGTCGCCAGCCGGCACTGTCTGGCCGACGGCACCCTGAGGAGACCCACTCTGTGAGAGCGTACAGGTCGGTGGGGGGTAATCTGTGGCAGGAGGCGGTCTCGAAGGTAACCAGGTCCGGTGCCATGGAGCGCTTTAAAGATAATAACCAACAGCTTGAAGCGCACCCGGAAGGCCACTTAATGACCATTGACGCATCCCCGTGGTCATGTGATGGCAACTAGCATGTATTTATGATGGTTAGAGTGTCCTGAGGTCATGTGATCAGCTTTTGCAACTTTCTGACAAGCAAAGTCAATAGAGATGCCAGATTCACTTAACAAACAGGTTAGTGCAGTTACTTAACAACTGCAGGGATTGATTTAACGACTGTGGCAAGAAAGGTTGTAAAATGGGGCAAAATTCACATAACAACTGGCTTGCATAGTAATGGAAATTTTGAGCTCATTTATAAGTCAAGAACTTCTTGTACTAGACAGCCATTGGCCCTTTAAGTCATCATTCCAGACATATTTCCATACATAAATAGGGAAACAAAAGCAGTGGGGATGACTTCCCATTTCCTGCCAGCTTCCTTATTGAGTTTCCTTGTGGAAAACTGGCAAGGAGCATCAGAAATCTTCCCTCCCTCCGTCCTTCTTTCCTTCCTTTTAAAGGTCATGATAACAAATCTTAGTACTGTATAGATAACCATCCTCATCCTTTCTGAGTATCACTCCCAGTACGTTCCTTCATATAGACCAGTGGTGGTGAACCTATGGCACGGGTGCCAGAGGCGGCACTCAGAGCCCTCTCTTTGGGCACGCGTGCCATCGCCCCAGTCTTAGGCCTTCAACTGGGTTTTATAAAACCTTTTCGCTTTAGGCCTCCACCGCTGTGTGCCAAAAAAAAAAGGTTCAATCAGTCAATTTCAACTTCTCGCGGGAAAAAAAGATCTTGCAAAGTTGGAATTGATTGATTGAACTTTTTAGTCCCACCCAGTCTGCCGTTACCACCGCAGCCATGCCTACCCAATGGGCCACGCCCACCCAATGGGCCACACCCACCCGGCACTCGACGATGCATAAGTGGGTTTTGGGTTGCAGTTTGGGCACTCAGTCTCTAAAAGGTTCGCCATCACTGATATAGACAGATGACTTGAATATATTAACAATCTGAGTTAATGTGGCCTAGTCCAATCTGAATCTGAATCTAAAATAGTTCTAAAACTGAATCATTACAATTGTTAATTAAAAGGTTAGTCTTGATTTTTAATTTTTTTTTCTCTACCCATGTTTGATAGGTGTAATCTCGGTTTTGTTTGTTTGTTTTGGTTTTCTTGGTTCTTATAATGAATATTTCAGTTCAGGAAAACATTTATGACCAAAGTTACTATAGTTTGGAGACAATGAAAGCTACAGTGTAGGTGGAGCCAGATACAGTACATGGATGGTATGTTTTCAAATTTGTAATGTGGTTGAGTTTGATTGCAAAAGAAAGAAATAGTCATAAAAGATACAGGGCTGGCTATGGGGTATGGCCTTTCATAGCCTTTCATGGTAATGTATTCATGCATTCTGGTCACCACCTCAAGCTACATTTTTATGAATTTATAAGTGTGCATTAATAAATATAAATCAAGTTGTAGCTTTCACGTGAATATAATGAATTTTCCTATGTTTAACTTCCAGGCAAAGATTATGATAAAGAGTAGAGGGGTTGCATATTGCTCTACATATGCACAAATATTTTATTCCTGGAAGTGAAATTGTGCCTTTAAGGAATTTGCATTTAGTCCTGATCTTCTCCATCCCCATCCCTAGAGAGAAAAAAAAGATATTTTGTTTGGGAATCAAATGAGATAATGTGATAGTCACAAATTCTTTGAAGTTCCTTGGCTTCTTCTCCAAATCATCTTCTTTGTAAAGTGAATGTTTATGTATTCTGATCCTGAAAGTGTATTTTTCCATAAATAAATGGTGTAGTAAGTAGTAGAAAGAAATACGTTTGACTAGAATCAAAGAAGCAGGACTAAAAATACTTCTGTTCAAATGTTCATAACATTCTTTCATAGGATTTCATTAAAATGATTTAGTACTTTTCCAGACATGTTGTTTTTTAATGTATCTTAGAATTTACCATTTACATATGCAATACAAACACTACATATATTGCTATTTAACTCATTATAGTCTAAATCTTTTAGTACTAATATATAGAGCGAGAGGAGGTGGGCTGTATACAAAACCAGGTGAACGTATTAGTAGAAGAAACCACAATACAGCAGGTTCAAAATAAAAAAAAAAAACACTTTTATTTCTTATATTAGAGAATAGTAGTAGTACTAATCAACACTTGAAATATATACCTGTTTTGTTTTTAATTAAACCATGTGTGGAATCTGACAATATTTTTCCTTCTAACTTTTAGAAGAATCAAACTGCTGATGCATTGAAATCATTTGATCAGTTGCTAAAATGTTCAAAAATGAATATCAGGTAAGGGAGAAATATTTCTGTTGTTTTGTGCTTATTTAGAAAGAAATGAAAAAGATACTAGAATGGCAATAGTATGTAATATTGAGGAAAAACTGCTTATATGTATAAATATTCTCTATTTGTTTCTTCTTTGAAGACTTGAATAGGTGTCCCCACATTTTTAACTGCTTATAATTGGTTTTTGTCACTCTCAACCTTTTCTACTTTTCTGATCTGATCTGAAAACTTGAAAAAAGGCAAGATTATTAACATTATGGGGTAATGAATAGAATGCTAGATTCAAAATTTACTTGACCACAAAATCCAATGTATGACATTGAGTCGGTCATTCTGTATCAGTGTAATCAATCTTAAGGGGTTGTTATAAGGATGAAGGAAAGGGTATTTCCAAGGTACTATATTCTGCCTTGTCTTCCTTAGAGAAAGAGGAAATAGTGAATTGCTAAATATTTTTACCCAGCAACTGCCACAGAATGAAAAACTGGCAAGTAGATTGGGTCTTTATAATTCCTCTCCAGATAAGAAGAGGACGAGATCACCCATAAGTACTCCAGACAGTAGCTCCTCACAAAGAAACTGCAGGACAGCCATCCCCCGTGGTTTAGAGTTATGAGAGAAGAGGGAATAGCCATCTTTTCCCTCAAACTGATTGGTGCCTTGAAAAGGACACTAGGTTCACATACTTCCTTTTCTAATCACTTTTGGAAATTACTTGTTAATAGCTTTCTGCTATTAGGAACCTTTGGATAGCACTGGGTAAGTTTCCTTCAATCTTTAGTGAAAGAAAATTTAAATATAAATGTAAGGACTTAAAAATTATTTTGGAATAAACAGCAAAACATTGGATAAAACTTTGATTTTTGAAAACAAACTTAGGGCCCAGATTGATTTGAAATAAGGTTTTGGAATAAATTATAAGAATCCTTTCCATGGGAAAATGCTTTTGTTATGAAATCTCTTTAAAAAAACCAACAGGATGAGACTTTGATGGTTGGACACTGGAGCAATCCAGAAGGAACTTTAAAGGTAACAATTAAAGGAGACAAACACTTCAATTTGACTTACAGAACAGAAGAAAATATTTTAACATTCAGCATATCAAAGAATATTTTTGAATAATAGGCTCAGAAGTTAATTTTAAGGGTATCTACCTCTATAGATAGTGTTTTACAAAATGTAATGGAAGCGCAAGAAGTTTTACTAAACAAGACCACAACTGATCTGAAAGTGGATTTAAAAATGACAGGCTGTAAGAATGACATGGAAAAAGATGCCACACTGGGCATAGAAAAGAAATCAGCTGATGTCTTAATAATTAAAAAGGGATATACAAATAACAAACTAGAAGAGTTTCCATTTTTTCTGCACTTTTGATTTTTTTTTCTTTTCATTCTTTTCTGTTTATATTAGTTTTATCTTTGCGATTGTAATTTTTAATCAGATTTAATAAAATGTTTTTTCCAATTTATTTATTCTCTGCCTGAATTATAAAGTTTGTGGATATAGGGATGGCAACACATTTTCAGGCTGGATTTTAATATGGTAAAAGCTAATAGAAACATTTTCTGGAGAGTCCAGAAAATGTCACACCCAGGTATGATCTGGCTGGATAGACATTGGGGATGGAAGTGCAGAAAAGTGGGAATTCTTTAATTTGGACTTTAGTTTGAGCTTGAGGGATGGACTCCCTGACTTAAATTATCCCTTCTAACTTTACAGAATATAAACATTTGGGGAGCTTATATATTTAATAGCTAAATAAATAAAAATAAACTTTTCCCATATCGAAGTTGCTGCAAAGGAATTTCTGCAGAGAACTCTGAAATCTTTAGAGTATACAGCTTGTTCTGAGGAGACTTTTTATCCCTTTTTGTCACTTTATGTGAGTTTGAAGTGGGTTCTAAAATATTTCAATCTCCTACCATATGAATTGCAGGTAAAATCCAATCTGACACTGATAATTGGCATTGGTTGTGATTTTATTTGTATTTCAGATTGAATCCCACTCCTATATAGAGTGGTAGAAATACTAGGACTGTTTTATCCTAGCCTTTATATTAAATGGGATTGATCATTGTTGATAGCCTTCAGATTAGATTATGGTAATGCGTTTACACTGAAGAATATTCAGTTCATCTAAAAAGCTACAGTTACTGGGCCTTGACATATAGAACATATTATTCCAAGTTATTTTTTCTCAACATGAGTAGTTATATAGTGATTAAATAATAAGTGCCAGATGTATTCATTCTCATTTTTTTTCAAAATTCAATGCAAAGTGTTGATTTCATAAATTGTAAAATTAAATACCCAATTTTCTAGATACAATTTAAAAGTTAATTTTAAAACGATTGTTAAAAATCAACATAAAGTAGAGAAGAGCATAACCCACTCAGAAATATTGTGTTCTATAGAATTTTAAAATATTCATTGTGTTCTGGATATGGCATTCTGGACAAAGCAGTTTATTTCAGGGTTGAACTATCCCGAGGACATCTCGGTTTACTTTACAAATGATTTACTTCTGTAAATTGCAGAACCACCTTAAAAATGTCCAGAAGGCAGGACTTTTCTGAAACAGTCTTGTTCCCAAATGAGTGAGTTTTGCACACCAGTATTTATACTTCTTAACAATTTATATTGTAAAAAATAATCCTAACAAACAGTTGTCGGTCCCAAATAATAATAAACAACCTTATTCAGATGTGCATATAACTTCCGACAAAACAGCAACAAAAGTCACAAACCCTCCATAGTAAAGTAGTAGTTATTCAATACCTACTGTACCTATCATTGCTACTCCCTTTCAAGATAAGCAGCTTCTTGCACAGCATGGAAAATGAGAAGGAAATCCTAAACACATGAGATAAGAGGAAAGGAAATAGAGCCGAAACTAATGTATGTCAGCATGATTTGCTTTATATCTCTATTCTTTCCAAACTTCCTTGCTTCTGCGACAGGTTCATGCACTTTCCTCTTTAAAATGCTCACTTCTTTCTTTCTGAGGATTCTCGTCAACTGTATCCCATCCACCACAGGTTTTTGTTCTCCTTGCTTTGAAGAAATTCATCCTTCAACATACCAGTTTTTGCAGTCTGATGCTCAATCGTTTTGTCTGCATATCTAACCCACATCAACAAACTTCTTTCATATTGATCATTCGTGTTTATAGTCAAACCACGTTCATTTATCAGCCACTCT
>NW_015387992.1:99331-159188 GCF_001527695.2 Protobothrops mucrosquamatus | reverse complement strand
CAACTGCAAGTTATTGCGGCTCTCATCCAACAATAGAGCATTATTTGCATTCACAGCTCCAACAACACATCTCTAATGTCACTACACTTCCTTAAACATTACACATGATCGTATTAAACAATGAAGTGGCCATCAGAAATCCTAGTCTTATTCCCTTCACAAACCCAAAATATTTATTAAGCATTCCATTTATTCCCATAACAACTTCTTATCAAATAATGTTCTTGAAGATCCATTATTTCCTTGTGTTTTGGGCTGGGCATTAAATGAACCTGTTTTTTAAAGAGTTTGATTGTGCAGAGTGGCTATGCCTTTTCTTTTTTTGTTTTCATCTTTTTGGTGTATTGAACTGAATGAGAGATTAGTTACTCAAAGTCACACTACGAATTGTCAAAAACAGATCATGCCAGACAAATCTTATTACATTCTTTGACCAAGTGACAAAATTAGTGGATCAGAGGAATGCTGTGGATATAATTTACTTGGACTTCAGTAAGGCATTTGATAAAGTAGACCACAACCTACTACTTGATAAGATAGAAAAATGTGGGTCAGACAGCATCACCACCAGATGGATCCGTAGCTGGCTGACCGGTCGTACTCAGCATGTGGTCCTCAATGGAACCGCATCTACATGGAGGAAAGTGTGTAGTGGGGTGCCCCAGGGCTCTGTTCTGGGCCCAGTGCTCTTCAACATCTTCATCAACGGTTTGGACGAGGGGATAGATGGGGAACTCATCAAATTTGCAGACAACACCAAGCTGGCAGGAATAGCCAACACTCCAGAAGACAGGCTTAAGATACAGGAGGATCTGGACAGACTTGAACACTGGGCACTATCTAACAAAATGAAATTCAATGGTGAAAAAAGTAAGGTTCTACATTTAGGCAAGAAAAACCAAATGTACAGGTATAGTATAGGAGGTACCTTGCTCAATAGTAGTAACAGGGACCTCGGAGTCCTAATGAACAATCACTTAAATATGAGCCAGCAGTGTGCTGCAGCTGCCAAAAAGACCAACACAGTGCTAGGCTGCATTAACAGAGGGATAGAATCAAGATCACGTGAAGTGTTAATACCACTTTACAATGCCTTGGTAAGGCCACACCTGGAATTCTGCATCCAGTTTTGGTCACCACGATGTAAAAAAGATGTTGAGATTTTAGAAAGAGTACAGAGAAGAGCAAAAAAGATGATTAGGGGACTGGAGGCTAAAACATATAAGGAACGGTTGCTGGAATTGGGTATACTTTAATGAAGAGAAGGATGAGGGGGTCCATGATAGCAGTGTTCCAATATCTCAGGGGCTGCCACAAAGAAGAGGGAGTCAAGCTATTTTCCAAGGCGCCTGAAGGCAGGACAAGAAGCAACGGATGGAAACTAATCAAGGAGAGAAGCAACCTAGAACTAAGGAGAAACTTCCTGACAGTTAGAACAATTAACCAGTGGAACAACCTGCCTCCAGAAGTGGTGAATNCAACTGCAAGTTATTGCGGCTCTCATCCAACAATAGAGCATTATTTGCATTCACAGCTCCAACAACACATCTCTAATGTCACTACACTTCCTTAAACATTACACATGATCGTATTAAACAATGAAGTGGCCATCAGAAATCCTAGTCTTATTCCCTTCACAAACCCAAAATATTTATTAAGCATTCCATTTATTCCCATTACAACTTCTTATCAAATAATGTTCTTGAAGATCTATTATTTCCTTGTGTTTTGGGCTGGGCATTAAATGAACCTGTTTTTTAAAGAGTTTGATTGTGCAGAGTGGCTATGCCTTTTCTTTTTTTGTTTTCATCTTTTTGGTGTATTGAACTGAATGAGAGATTAGTTACTCAAAGTCACACTACGAATTGTCAAAAACAGATCATGCCAGACAAATCTTATTGCATTCTTTGACCAAGTGACAAAATTAGTGGATCAGAGGAATGCTGTGGATATAATTTACTTGGACTTCAGTAAGGCATTTGATAAAGTAGACCACAACCTACTACTTGATAAGATAGAAAAATGTGGGTTAGACATCATCACCACCAGATGGATCCGTAGCTGGCTGACCGGCTGTACTCAGCGTGTGGTCCGCAATGGAACCGCATCTACATGGAGGGAAGTGTGTAGTGGGGTGCCCCAGGGCTCTGTTCTGGGCCCAGTGCTCTTCAACATCTTCATCAACGGTTTGGACGAGGGGATAGATGGGGAACTCATCAAATTTGCAGACGACACCAAGCTGGCAGGAATAGCCAACACTCCAGAAGACAGGCTTAAGATACAGGAGGATCTGGACAGACTTGAACACTGGGCACTATCTAACAAAATGAAATTCAATGGTGAAAAAAGTAAGGTTCTACATTTAGGCAAGAAAAACCAAATGTACAGGTATAGTATAGGAGGTACCTTGCTCAATAGTAGTAACAGGGACCTCGGAGTCCTAATGAACAATCACTTAAATATGAGCCAGCAGTGTGCTGCAGCTGCCAAAAAGACCAACACAGGGCTAGGCTGCATTAAGAGGGATAGAATTAAGATCACGTGAAGTACTAATACCACTTTACAATGCCTTGGTAAGGCCACACCTGGAATTCTGCATCCAGTTTTGGTCACCACGATGTAAAAAAGATGTTGAGATTTTAGAAAGAGTACAGAGAAGAGCAAAAAAGATGATTAGGGGACTGGAGGCTAAAACATATAAGGAACGGTTGCTGGAATTGGGTATAGTTTAATGAAGAGAAGGATGAGGGGGTCCATGACAGCAGTGTTCCAATATCTCAGGGGCTGCCACAAAGAAGAGGGAGTCAAGCTATTTTCCAAGGCGCCTGAAGGCAGGACAAGAAGCAACAGATGGAAACTAATCAAGGAGAGAAGCAACCTAGAACTAAGGAGAAACTTCCTGACAGTTAGAACAATTAACCAGTGGAACAACCTGCCTCCAGAAGTGGTGAATGCTCCAACACTGGAAGTTTTTAAGAAGAAACTGGACAGCCATTTGTCTGAAATAGTCTAGTGTTTCCTGCCTGAGCAGGGGGTTGGACTAGATGACCTCCAAGGTCCCTTCCATCATCATCATTATTATTATTCTATATTTTTTAGCATTCACTTCTATTATTTTTCGTTTTACATTGAGGAACAATAATGCATTCCTCCAACTGTCAGACTTCACACAAACGTTAAACAAGTCACACTGCTACTCTGCAAACAAATCATATCCAAATTTAACATTATATTATCCACCCTTGCAGCCTTATTACTTTGTAATATTCTCACAGCATTTATGACTTTCATCTTTTTTTTTTCTTGGATACTAACATTTGTAGCATTCATTTCAGGTCCAGTCTTTGATGTATGGCTATCAATGCCATGTTAACCTGTAAAATGTTGCTTCCAACATTTCCTCACCTCAATATCATCATCCGTGATTTGATCATTTAAATTTTTGATTTCATTCATTCTCTTGGATGCTCCTTGTTCAGCCCTTTTCACTCCCCAAACTCTTTATCATTTCCATCAAAAATTCTGCATTTTCTCACCCTTCTAAACATAACCATTCCTCTCTGCAGTTGTCTTTTTCGCTTTGTATACATGGTATATCTTTCTCTCATCCTCATTTCTGCTGTTTTGCATATTTTTTCTCATCCGTAGCCTCTTTCAGTTCATCATTCTACCAAACTTCTTTTTAATGCTCCCTATTAGCATAATTTCACATTTCTATGGCACTCCGTAACATAATTCTTTTCTATTACAAGCAATTTCATTACATTACTGTTGTGATATTATTTTTATTTTCTTTCTTACTTGTCCAGTATACACTATTTTTTCCCCTCTCTCCCTCTCTCTCCCTCCCTCTCTCTCTGTCTCTCTCTCTCTCCCCCCCCCTTGTCCTTATGTCCTGTATCTCTCAGTCTTTCATTGTAAATAATCAGGCAGTCATTCTTTGGCCTTCTGTACGTTTCTTTGCCCACTAGTTGGCACTATTTCACAGAAGGCACTTGGAACATGGGACCCAGTTAGATCTGGTGGGATGGACGGACACAGTGGAGTATATAGGCAGTTCTGCAAATAACCAGATCCTGTATCATGTAGCACTTTAGGTTTATAGATTTATAGATAAGCACAGCACCTTAAAATAATATATTCTATTTAGAGAGCCCCAATTAATCCAGACTAAATGAAGTTTTGGGACACTTTCCAAAGGCAACAATATTACAGTACAATGGAAGTTGCTGCAACATGATCCATTTTCTCCAAAAAAGAGTACATCTACTGTGGTAGTATAAACTACTGAATTGTACTTCTAGTTTCTGTTGCCAGTTGAGCATCCAGATGAAAGAAGCTCACAATGACACTTCATATTCATTGAAAGAATGAATATTGAATAGATGTACTTATGAATTAAGTATTACCCTTGCTGATTTCTTATGACAATGGGACAGATTCTTTCTTTTTTTAATTGCAGGGTGGCCCATTCGTTGAAATCTTCAGTGCTCAAGGCAAGAACACTGGGACCAAATGGAAAATTTCTGGCAATCCTTCAGTCATAGGGAAAGTATGTTTTGGAAAGAAATGGTAAAAGCCTGATTATAAAGTGTAGAGTTTAATTTTTTTCTTTAAAAAAATGAAAGCTTTGACTAACTTCGAAAAAAATACCTCCATCATTCCTTTTATCAGGGCAGAATAACTAGTTTAAATGCAGATAAAATTTGTTAGGTTTTTGTGTGTTTAAGATCTCTGTTTGAATATATTTTGGTGGGTGGGTGTGGATATTTATTTATTTATTTATATTTGATAAATTTATATAGCCACCCATGTTCATATACAGTATATGACACTGTGCAGCATACAAGATAAAGATATTTGTTTGTGTCTTTGTGTTTTCTATATAATAAAAAAAATCTTTTAGTCATCCAAGCCGGGAATATTATCATTATTATTATTATTATTAAATAAGCAACATGGCAACTGCTTTGGGAAGATGGTTACAGTTTATTGCAGAAGCAGAAAGATGGCTCTTCAGGAAAGAGCAGAGGAGAGAAGAAGAGACTGAGCACATGGCCAGTAGCTTTTTATACCCTCTCTAGCTTTTTGTTTGGAAGTCTTCCTGTTCCTGTGGCATGAACTTTGAGGCTATTTCCTGTGTCACGTATTCTGACCTGAGCCCAGGTGTGCCTCTCTGGTATTACTTGATGGTAATGGGTTAGTCCTATTATGTCCCAAAAATCATCTCCTGCCTCCCTGGTAATGGGGCTAATGACTCTTAAGAGCTTCTTTTGTCTTGAGATCCCTGGCTCCAAACTTCCTGATGGTTCCACATCTGCATATGTATAAGACTAGTTACTGCTTTGGGCAAAGAGATGAGGCCAGGTTTGGTTTCTGCTTTTCAAAAAATGCTTTTAAAAAATCCTTTTGGTGAAAAATATTTTTTTCCTTTTTAATATTTCCTTCTCTGGGGCTCTGACTTCCCACAGTTTCATTTACTTAAACTAATTGCATAAAACTGCTCAGGCTTTTCCTGATGTGGGTAAAATGGTGAAGCAAGCCACTGTTTTTAATATGGCAGGTTGGTGTCAAGACAGAAAAACCAATAAAATAAATATGGTAAATATTAGTGAAATGAAGGATGATATTTTGACATACTAAGTGGAAGATAGTCCTGACATCCTAACTGTAAAGCCATTTTTCACAAAAAAGAGTTATTTTCAGTGGATCCGGTGTGCATTTTCAGAATTATGCTATACTGGGCAGTGAATTCAACATATATTATCTCTTGACATCAACGTACAGGCTTTGCATCCATTCCATTTTAATACTCCAGCTTTCCACTTGTATTAGACTTATAAAATACCATTTAAGCATGTTGGCAATTCCTGACCTACAACCAAACATATCACTCACCTTAACAGTTACAAAGTATGAGTGTGGCTAACCATTTCTGTCATATGCAAGTAGGCATTATGACTAATAAATCTTGCAGTTGATGCATTTATTCAGCTGCAGGGGATATTTTGATGGTGACACGCTTTTTGTTGGTTTGTTAGGAATATGATAAGGAAGTGAAAGGTTTCGTCATTGTCCTGGAAGGAAGCGGTCAAACCAACAAGATGCAGCTTCCAAAAGAAACTAAGCAGGCCCGTAAGTATAAAAGTATTATAAAATGTCATAAAACATACTAGACTGTGTGATGTTTTCAGAACAAGTGGTGCACCAAGTATATTAATGGGAACAAAACATCCCTTTATGAAGCTTCAAACAGCCTTGCCCTTCAGAAGATTCATGAGGCTGTTCTCCAGTGGTATGTTTCACTAAACGAATTGACTGTTCAAGCACATAAACAGGCAGATAGCTGGAAAGTGCTTTTGAAGCAGCTATACGGTCATTCCAAAGGTTGGAAATGTTTCCAACATTTACATTCCAAATATAAAATGCTTCTTGCAGATATATTTTGATTACACTAAGGTATTTTGTGAAGCAGCTGTTTCTAGTGCTATGCACAGCCCTAGCTGTTAATTAAGTTAGCATTGGGTTAGCTGAATAATACTTGTCTAGTTGCAGTTTTAGCTGTATTTGTTCAACATTAAAGTAAAAAAAAAAATAGGGTGGGACCTTCCAGACCATGTTGAACCTTCCCTGAATTTTAGGGGTGGTTTGGCAATTACCAGTTTCTCTGGAATGTTTAATTTTTGAATTGGTACATCTCTAATATATACCAGTTTTATACTGCCAAAGAGTTCTTAATTTTTTTTCTTTGAATGCTTTTTCAAGTAAGTTGATAGAGCAAACAATGAAGTAATATCATCCCAAGGATCTAGTTAAATGTGATCAATATTCTTCCAATTTCACCTAACAATACCTATTGTTCTCATCAACAAGATAAAAAAATATTTTACACCTATAAGATGACTCCAGATCTCTTCAGTTGTTGGGATATTCTAATGCTAATATTTCATAAACTTGCATTCTCAACTCCTGTCACTCTGCAATAACTAAACTCTTGGTGTTTCTGCTGGATTTTCCATTTGTCATATAATCTATCAAGCATTACCTACCTTTTATATCCATATATGACAGAAGCCTGCTGCTAAACCAGTATGTATATGCTGAAGAAAGCAAACAATTGTTCTTATGTTAAAAGCTCAAACACACTGAAACCAAAGGTTCATATACTATCCTTCCAAATACTAGAAGAAATTTTCATCACAAAACAATAATATAGTTTTTAAGGCTTGACATTCAGCAACCATTGTATATAAAGACTTCTCCATAAGTTATAAAGATTAGTGAGATCACACCTGGAATACTGCAACCAATTTTTGTCACCATACTACAAAAAAAGTGTTTAGACCTTGGAAAAAGTTCAGAAATATATGAAGAACAGCTGCAGGACTTGGATTTGGCTAGTCTAAAGAAAAGAAAAAATAGGGGTGACATGATACCAGTATTCCAGTATTTGAGAGGTTGCCACAAATTATTCTCCAAAGCACCAGAGGGCAGGACAAGAAACAATGGTTGGAAAGTGATCAGAGAGAAGCAACCTGGAATTAAGGAGAAAATTCCTAACAATGAGGACAATTAACTAGTGGAACGATTTGCCTTCAGAAATTGTGGGTGCACCATCACTGGAGGTTTTAAGAAGAGACTGGACAGTCACTTGTCTGAGATGGTATAGGTTCTCTTGCTTGAACGGGGGGCTGGACTAGAAGACCTCCAAGGTCCCTTCCAGCTCTTTTCTATTCTATTAAATAAATTGCTTATATCTAATCACAAACACCGTATTGTTTTTCATTACTATGCAGTGACCTGACTTACATGCTTATGACTTTTTGTGCCCTACTTATGATAAGATTTTCTCAAATGCAAAACAATTCCAAGGGTAATTTACTGTCTCACTACAGAGACACAGACTTATTCAGTTGTAATTACTGCTGCCTTTAGCTTGTAATTTCTCAGATCTAAAAACATTTATAGGAGCATTTTTCCATTTCTTTCCAATGATCATTACTCTATACCACTTCTTGATGGATGTTAATCTAATTGTACTTTAACCAATGGCTTTTGGTTATTTCAACTGTATGGGATGTTTAAACTTTTTCCCCTACCATTGGATCTTCAAAATGCTTTCCTTTGTTTTTCTGTCTTTTATACTGATTGCAAACCTGTCATTGTGTCAAAAGGTATTGACTAAAATTCACTGTTGATGACCTTTTGAGTTATATGACAAATCTTTCCATGTCTACAAAATTTGCATGTATTTTCAAAATGAATAATATTGAAACAATATTCTTGCAAGGTGTGTAGTATATTCCAGCCTTTGACAAAATTTCTTCAGTGTAATTTGGAACTGCAGTGTCTAAATTTTTTTTTCAAAAGAATTATATATTGTTAGGCCTTCCTGCTCATACACTATGTGTAACAAGAAATATTTCTTGAGTGTACAGTTTCTTAGAGAAATCCACTATCCTATTTGCAGTCAAATGCAAATGAAGTTTCTGTTCCAGCATTTCCCATTCTGGGATAAATTCCCTTGAAATAGGAGTGGAAAATAAGGCCGTGAAGTGTATATACCCATAGGTACTGCTTCACTAATTCTCCATTAGAATCCAGACAAGGCTTCTGATACTCTCTAAGTGCTGGCCACTTACTTAAACTCAAATAAGTCCTGGAGCAAAGAAATACTTATTACAAGCTTGTACAAAAACAAGTACAAGAAAGGTTGGAGAGCAAGCAAAGTCAAGCTTTCGTTAAAGGCACAATACAGCACACTTACAAAAAAAACCATCTTTGGGTATTCGCAGAAAAATGGCTGCCCTGGCAGACTTTTTCTTCCTCACAAGATTGGTTTTATAAGAGGCATGACCAGTTATAAAACATTTGTTTACAATAAGGACCAATCAGGCCAGGGTCTTTAGCTTCCAAGCTTCTTCCTAACAGTTTATCTTTGTCCTTCTTGACTAGTTGGGTACTTTTATGAACAAAATATTGAACTGCATTCCCAGTCAAAGAGTAAATTCCTTGCTTTAGAAGAAAAGGGGGGCATTTTAGAAGAGTACAGTTTGGGTAGGCACATGATCTGCATTTAAGGATGAAATATCCCTTCCTATACAGGTAATCCTCGTTTAACGACCACAATTGGGACTGGGATCTGAGATGTTGAGCAAAGCAGTCATTAAACAAGATGTGTGCTTCACTCAACAACTCCAATCCCAGCACTCCCAGTTGCAGTCATTAATCAGTCTCCCAGGTTGTTAACAAAAGATCTATCTACCAAAGGATTTTAGCTCTGCTTGAAATCCTTCCAGCAAGCAGCTCTTTGAGAGTGAAAGGGCTGTTTGCCAGATGGTTTTAGCTCTGTGCAGAGCTAAAGTCTTCCCAGCAGGCATCCCTTATCCTCTCAANAAATGTTCCTACAGCCCACCGAAGGGTTTCCCCTCTCCTCCTTGCATGGAAAGAAAATCCTCCATGGGACTGCAGGAATGGAGCTGAAATCCAGAGTTATAAGTAAACTGAGAGGAATTCTAGGAATTAAGATGTTTGCTATTATGTCACTATTTTTTGCTACAACAGTAAGTCAATATGAACCTTCGCATACAATAGTTTTCAGTAAATACAGTCTTTTTTTCCCTATACTTAACAGTCTTTAAAAATAACCTTAACCCAATGTTAGATTGCATTTTGCAAAGGATCTAGGGCTGTTTAATGGGCCATTTAAATTCATTTAGAAATAATTATATTTCTAGAAACAAAAATTTAGAGGGATATTTAAAAGCACGGTTAAGCCTTGCTGCCATTCTTTCAGACAAGAAGGCTGTAACACTGTTGCTGCCATAAAAATACAGGCAATCCTCGACTTAACAACAGTTCAAAGTTACAATGGCACTGAAAAAAAGTGACTCACATTGCGGCATCCCCGCGGTCACTTGATCAAAATTCAGACGCTTGGCAACTGACTTATATTTATGACGGTCGCAATGTCCTAGGGCAGGGGTAGGCAACCTTGGCTCTTTTATGACTCGTGGACTTCAACTCCCAGAATTCCTGAGCCAGCCATGCTGGGAGTTGAAGTCCACGAGTCATAAAAGAGCCAAGGTTGCCTACCCCTGTCCTAGGGTCACATGATCCTCCTTTTGCGACCTTATTATAAACAAAGTCAATGGAGAAGCCAGATTCACTTAATAACAAGTGTTGCTAACTTAACAGTTGCAGTGATTCACTTGACAGTTGCAGTGATTCACTAATAACTATGGCAAGACAGGTTGTAAAATAGGGCAAAATTCACTTAACAAATGTTTCACTGATCAACAGAAATTTGGTGCTCAATTGTGTTCCTAAGTCAAGGACTACCTGTAGTCTTAGGTCTCCCCTTAAAATGCTAGGCAAAGTATTTTTATTTTATTTTATTTAAAAAAAAACACCTCTAGGGGCTGATATAATTTATTCAATCTGGATAAATTTTCCATAAATTACTAGATACCTGACCGTGGGGTTTGCTCAACATTTATCTGTTGATAATTGGACACCATTCTGAGCCCTTCATTGAGATAGTTTGGAAATTCTTCCGCTTCGGATAAGTTTTGCATACTGCAGTAGATGCTTAGAGTTTTACCAGGGAGACACGTGTACAAACTAACAAATTGTATACGTGTTGCATGAGTATTGGAGTCTTCCTTGACAATACCCTTTGAGGATATAATTTGCCATGCAAGAAAATTACATCTCTCTGCTGTATCTTGAAGTAACCTGGAGATCAATCATCAGCAAAACTTTTTCAAGGAGCGTGCAAAGACCCCACTTTACAATGGTAGGTCTAAGCAGCCTGGCTCACTTCTGCTGAAGTGTGATTTTTCAGAATAGGATGGAATGGAACGGAACAGAACAGAACAGAACAGAATAGAATAGAACCTTGGAGGTCTTCTAGTCCAGCCCCCTGCTCGAGCAGGAGAACCTATACCATCTCAGACAAGTAACTGCCCAGACTCTTCTTAAAAACCTCCAGTGATGGAGCGCCCACGATTTCTGGAGGAAAGCTGTTCCACTGGTTAATTGTCCTCACTGTCAGGAAGTTTCTCCTTAATTCCAGGTTGCTTCTCTCTTTGATCAGTTTCCAACCATTGTTTCTTGTCCTGCCCTCTGGTGCTTTGGAGAATAACGTGACCTCCTCTTCTTTGTGGCAGGCCCTCAAATACTGGAACACTGCTATCATATCTCCCCCATTTCTTCTTTTCTTTAGACTAGCCAAGCTCAAGTCCTGTAGCCGTTCTTCATATAACTGTTCAAAGTTACAACGGAACTGAAAGAAGTGACTTATAACCATTTTTCACATTTACAACCAGTGCAGTATCCCCATGGAGATACTGGAGAATCACTGTCAGTCAAAATTTAGAAACTTGGCAGCTGACTCATATTTATGACTGTTGCAGTGTCCTGATGTCATATTGTGACCTTCTGACAAGCAACGTCAATAGGGAAGCCAGATTCACTTACAACCATGTTAGTAACTTAACAGCTGTAGTGATTCACTTAACAACAGTGGCAAGAAAAGTCGTAAAATGGGGCAAAACTCACTTAACAAATGTCTCACATAGCAATAGAAATTTTGGGCTCAACTGTGTTCGTAAGTTAAGGACTACCTGTAGTTGTTTAACCTGGTGATTAGAACAGATTTTTTTCCGTTGCTGTTCTCATACTCAATATTCTTAGCATAGTCCTTCCAAACTGAATACATTGAGATTCTATCCTATACTTCCCTGATTCCTGTGATTTGAAAAATGCGGTTATTTTTCATAAGAATAGAAGAAGGGCCCAGTACAATCAGTTTAAAGGTCCAACATTCAGCTTAAAGTAGTGAATAGAAAGATCTTCTGGGAGACTTACTAACCTATTGACTAGCAGGCAGGCAGACAGACAGGTAAGTATCTAGAGTGTCAGTTCCATTAAGGTTCACAGTGAGGTGGTCTTAGAAAAGTAAGAGGATTTTCTTTCAGAATTGGCAGCTTCTATTTAGATTTCATATGAGTGTTAAAGCAGCCTCAAGAGCAATACATTCAGATTTTGTTCAGGCTTTATTCCTGAAAGCCATTTTCACATTTTGATTTTACAAGAACCTTTGCTGTTAAATTTCCAATTTAAATTACCCATTTCATTTTGAACATTCAGATTAGATTAAACCCTTACTTGTCCACACTTTTTCTAAATTCAATTTTGCTGTGGCATTAATTGCTTAAATGGCTCAACTAAAGTTTATGTTGGTCATCTGTAAGTTCAATTATTATGCATTTTTGCAAGAATTTATGTCACAATGTTAAGACATTAATTAATTTTGTGTCCTTGTAGAATATATTTTGAATATGCACCCTGTCAACAAAGTGGGAAACTGTAAATAAAATAATTAGATTCCATATTTTGTTCTAGTTCTACTCAGAGCACAAATTGTTTTTAAGAACATATTTCAAAAATAATTAAATTCTATTCTTTATTTTCATAGTAGATACATTTTGAGAAATATGAAAGTATTGAATATTCATGTTATTCCCAATTTATTTCTTTTATTTTGCTGTAGTTGGACTGATCCAGCAATTTTTGGTACTTCAAATTTACGTACCACTGGGACAAGATTTCTCAGCTGAATTACTGTAAGATAATACTGAACTTTACTATCATGTTTGATGCACTAAGCAAATGAAGTAATAGTGGCTGCTGTTAATATATGTAACAGTTTTAGGTTAAAGAGTAACCCATAATCCAATTGATATAGAATAATTAAGCTTATTTGATTGTTTTTAGATGGTTTTAAGCATTTTAAATCTTTTAGACGATTTAAGCATATTTGTCATAATGAAAGTACTGTATATGAATAAAGAGGAACAGACGTTAAATAATTACTTTTGACACTTTTAAATTTATTCTTCTTTGGCCTTGATTTATTATTCATTTGTTTTGTTTTATTAACAATGAAAGTGCCTGGAAAATCCAGTGCCAATACAATAGCAATAGCAATAGTACTTAAGACTTATATACCGCTTCACAGTGCTTTACAGCCCTCTCTAAACAGTTTACAGAGTCAGAATATTGCCCCCCCAACAATCTGGGTCCTCGTTTTACCAACCTCAAAAGGATGGACGGCTGAGTCAACTTTAAGCCAGTCAGGATTGAACTGCCGGCAGTCGATAGGATTAGCCTGAAATACTGCATTCTAACCACTGCGCCACCACGGTAGTCCTTGACTTACAACCGTTCATTTAGTGACCGTTAGGGGTTAGGGCGGCACTGAAAAAAGTGACATGAACATTTTTCACTTTTGCAACCATTGCAGCATCCCCGTGGTCACATGATCAAAACTTGAACGTTTGGAAACGTTTGTCAACTGGCACATATTTATGACGGTTGCAGTTTCCCAGGGCTGTGTGATCACCTTCTGCGACCTTCCGATAAGCAAAGTCAATAGGGAAGCCAGGTTCACTTAACAACCATGTTACTAAGTTAACAACTGCAGTGATTCGATTAACACAACTGTGACAAGAAAGGTCATAAAATGGGCAAAGCTCATTTAACAACTGTCTCGTTTAACAACAAAAATGTTGGGCTCAGTTATGTTCATAAGTTGAGAGTTACCTGTAGATTATTTATGTCATCCCCACTAGGTAGACCAGACCAGAAAATCAACTCCACAAAGGACTAAAACTATTTTTATTGCAAT
The DNA here is from genome assembly GCF_001527695.2 of Protobothrops mucrosquamatus. Taxonomy (NCBI): domain Eukaryota; kingdom Metazoa; phylum Chordata; class Lepidosauria; order Squamata; family Viperidae; genus Protobothrops; species Protobothrops mucrosquamatus. The sequence continues at coordinate 145,495 of NW_015387992.1, read as the reverse complement.
AGGCTATCATAACAGAACTTTGCGAGTTTGGTTGTGCTGTACCACCACCACCTCCTCTTCCTCCTCCTCCTCCTCCTCCTCCTCCTCCTCCTTTTAATAGTTCAGGAAATTAGGGACTTAAAAAATGCTTCAGTCTTGTCTATCTGTCTGTCTATCTATCTATTTATAAATTTTAAAGGTCACTCATCTTACCTCAAGGTAACTTATGGTGGGTCATCTTCCTTACTCTCTACAAGTAAAATCATGTTTCAGTGTTCTGATTTGTTATTGCTATATAAACCTTGTTTTTAGATTATGAGTTTGACGTTTTATTCATTTTATTAGCCTTGAGCTTTTTCAAGCAGTGAGATGCATTTTAAATAAATACTTTCAACTGCTTCTATAGAAACTCGGAAAGTCTATAACCCATTTAATGGGTTATAGTTCTCCCTCTCTTTTCTTCCCTTATGTCTGCTTAGAATACTGAACATAAAACATAAAAACAACCACATTTTTCTGCCACCAAGTAAACTGATATTGAAAGGATTTTGTAACGGTGAAATAATGCAGTTGTAAAGTGGTGTTTATAAAAGAAAAAGTCTAATCCATTATTGATAAAATGTTAAAGATTGCGTTTGGGTGCTTTTAATCTTTTGTGCCTACGCACAAGTGTTTTGTGTTCTTAACTCTCATTTATTTCTATATTATTTCTATATAACATAGACTGTGATCTTGTCCCAGCATATCATTGCTGTAGAGGAAATAACTGGAAAGAATTCAGTTGTTCCTAGCATTTGTCCTGCTTGGTTGAAGGTCCTGTATTTTGCCCTGTACTTGCTACAATTCACATAGAAAAGTGATGCATGCATGAAGCAATGAAGAGTTTTGCTTTTCAGCAAGCTTGTCACAAACCCTGTTGATGATTAGAGCTGAGAGAGTGATTGGCCCAAGGTATTCAGCTGTTTTCCTTGCCTAACAGAGGACTAGAACCTTGCTCTGATCCAGCATCTTAACTATTACCCTATACCAGGTCTCAACATTAAAATAATTTAAATCTCCATTATAAAAAGAGAATGATTCACCTGTGGAAATGGTTTCCAGCATCATATTTCTGGGTGTGCAGTTAATGAGTAGGCTGGCTTGGTCGCTCAACAGTGAGACACTGGTAAAGCGGGACAGCAGGGCCTGCATTTTGTGTGTCGCATGAGAAAAGCACATCTTCCTTCCCCTGTCCTGACCCCCTTCTACAGAGGGACGATTGAGAGCATCCTGTCATACAGCATCACAGTCTGGTTTGGAAGCATCACTGCTTCAGACAGGAAGGTGGTGCAGAGAGTGGCAGAAAAGATTATTGGCAGTTCCCTCCTTTCCATCCAGGACATAGCACACAAGCACTGCTTGAGCAGGGTCCACAAGATTGTCTGGGACGCTACACATCCTCTTCACAACCTGTTTTCCTTGTTACCTTTTGGGAGGAGGCTTCGTGGTATCTGAAGCAAAACATCCAGACTCAGTTATAGTTTTGTTCCAGACAGTATTAACCTTGTGAACTCTAAAGCATCCTCTTTCCGTTATGTATTCAAGATGGACAGAGATTAATATTTAAATTTTATTTATATGCAAAGGTCTAGGTTTATACATATGTTGTACACAGCGTATTTAAATGTGTGTTATGTATGTGTACACTTTTGAGAGCAAGCAACAAAATTTCATTTTTAATGTATGCCAATGTGCCCACAGTTGTCTGTCTGTCTGTCTGTCTGTCTGTCTGTCTGTCTGTCTGTCTGTCTGTCTGTCTGTCTGTCTATCTATCTATCTATCTATCTATCTATCTATCTATCTATCTATCTATCTATCTATCTAAATTCAGTTGTGAACTTGACTTCATGAACATCTCCAAGGACTCCTGTCTGCTATTTTTCTGTTTGCTGGTTGAAGTGCAGCAGAAGTCCCCCTAGTTTCATGTCCCAAGGCTTATATATTAGAAACTCTTCATAAGCAGTCCTCAACTTAAAGCCACAGTGGAGGCCAGAATTTGTATTGTTAAGCAAGACGGTTGTTAAGTGAGTCACAACCAATGTTATGACCTTTTTTGCTATGGTTGTTGAATGAATTACTGAATCATGTGGTCATTAACAGAATCTGACTTCCCCCATTGACTTTTCTTGTCAGAATCTCCCTAAGAAGGTTGCAAATGACAATCCCAGGAGCCTGGAACTCTGAAGCCATCATAAATACATGTCAGTTGCCAAGCACCCAAAGTTTGATCCCCTGACAGTGGTCATAAGTGTGAAAACTGGACATAAGCCACTTTTTCAATGCCATTGTAATTTGGAAAGGTCATTAAACGAATGTTTATAAGCTGAGGACTACCTTTATTTGCAAACTAAACCATTCAAAATAGTAATGACATTTGAATATTGTTTTCTCGCTGAAGGTTTCTGCAGTGTGTGATAAAATGCAATGTTTGCAAGTCGCTAATTTAGATATTGGATCATATAATGGAATGGAACATACTACATGGTGGTGCAGTGGTTAGAATGCAGCATTGCAAGCTAACTGCTGACTGCCAGGAGTTCGATCCTGAGCAGCTCAAGGGTGACTCAGCCTTCCATCCTTCCAAGGTTGATAAAATGAGGACCCAGATTGTTGGGGAGCAGTAGGCTGACCCTGTAAATGGCTTAGAGAGAGCTGTAAAGCACGATGAAGTGGTCTATAAGTCTAAGTGCTATTGCTATTGCTATATAGTTTTTTAATTTATTAGATTATTATCCTGCCTTTATTATTTATAAGTAACTCAAGGCAGGGCTCATAGTTAATACTCCTTTCTCCTTCTCTTTTCCCCACAACAACAACCCGGTAAGGTGAGTTAGGCTAGGAGAGAGTGTCTGGCCCAAAGTCACCCAGTCTTCTTATATAGTGTTCTTTATATTGAAGATACATTTTTAATTCTATGATGTTGACTTTCTTACTTCAGAAAACTCTGAACTCTTCCAACTCTGCACTGTGTTTCATTCAAATGAAACAATGGTTGGAAACTGACCAAAGAGAGAAGCAACCTAGAATTAAGGAGAAACTTTCTGACAGTGAGGACAATTAACCAGTGGAACACCTTGCCCCCAGAAATCATGGGCGCCCGATCACTGGAGATTTTTAAGAGGAGGCTAGACAGTCACTTGTCTGAGATGGTATAGGTTCTCCTGCTTGAGCAGGGGGCTGGACTAGAAGACCTCCAAGGTCCCTTCCTGCTCTATTCTATTCAAATTCAGATTTCATTCAAATCTGCCTTCTATTGGACCTATACATTTTTTGAGAACCAAAGTGACTTTGTTATCTGAGGATTGACTCTTATAGCTTTGAAGCTAGCCATTTGCCTGTTGAACTCTGAACCAGATGTTAATCTCATCTGTCATATTCAATAAGGAAATTCATTGGTAATGATGCCCTAGAAGCATTATAGACATTTTATAAAATTCTGCATTGATTTCTTAATGAAGTACCTGGCTAAAAGGCATGTTATTGTATCTGAAGAGTTTTATAGTGTTCCTATAAATAAATAGCATAAGCATTCCCTAACCATCATCCTTTAGGAGGCATTAAAGCACTTAGTACTCTACAAAAATCAATGATCTCCATGTCAGTTACACAGAAACACAAAACGCTAAAAAATAGTGCATTAAACCCTATTTGCAGAAGAAGGTATCCTAATATTAAATTACAATTCTAATAGCAGAATTTGTGAAAATGGTATTTAACATTAATTTCCCCACCCACATAGTATTCAAGAGATTTCTGCATCGTTGTACAAGAGTTTATGTAATTTCTTTTATATGAATTATAGTATTACAATTATAAGTCCTGCGTAGACAGATTGATATTTGTCATTTTTCTCTTGATGTGTCATTTACATTGCAAGGTAGTGACAGATGACAGCTGTGATTATTTTTTAGAATTTTTGATGAAGCCTATAGTAATAATAGTACCTTAGTGATTAGCCATAAGAATCTGTACAAATATAAAATACAAAAGAACAATAAGAAAGACAGAGATTAACACTTGATCAACAATCAAGAAGTAAACAATTCTCCAATCAAGGAAATACCAATGCAGACATACAAGCTAAGAGTAAACAATAGCCTAATCAAGAAACTGCCAAGACCACTCCCCACCAACAGTGACAGGACAAACCATTAGTATATAAAAATAAAAGCAAAGCCCACTCCCTTCTAGCATTGGTGATGTTACCTAGTTTGGTAACGAAATGTCTACAAGAAAACAACTAAGCTCAGAGAGCACCCTCATTTCAGTTCTAAACTACAAATATTCTCTTCTATTGATACAATATGACCATGTATAACAAAATATATTTTTGTATTATTTCTCTGTCAGCCTACAATTTAGCTCAATCAGATCCACATATGCAGTTCTCACTTATACCGTTATGTTCTGATAAAGGGCTGTGCTATATGTAATATCGCATAAAATATGATGGTTTAATGTATGAATCCCAATAGCAGTTGGAATTCAGGTGATATATATATATAAGCTATGTCCACAGTTTCTGCAGCTCTACAAATATATGAACGTTCTCATAAGAAACTTGTTTAAGCCTTTCATATTCCATTGTGCCCAACTGCTCAAATCTAGCTTGAGTAATACCCCACAAGATGGTTTAGCATTTCTGTATTTATTTATTTTGCTGTTTGGAAGGTGTATTAAGGAAGCTCATCCATTTTATTGGAAGGGCCTTATTGAGGGTAGCTATATTTCTCTGAGTTTGTGCCTTCAGACTTACAAGATTCTGTAAACCGCTTAGAGAGGGCTGTGAAGCACTGTGAAGCAGTATATACGTCTACGTGCTATTGCTATAATAATAATTTTTATTTTGCGGTCACAGACCAAAATGCAAGTGCAACAAAAGAAAACACAAGAAAAATATATCACAAACAATTAAACACCAGAAGCCTTGGCTAAAGGGAATTACAACGTTCTCCTCTGGTAGTTACAGCTCTTAAAAGAAATTTAGAAACCTGAGAAGTAATATAGGAGGAGCCATCCCCTAGACAATATAAAACCACGTGCTATTGCTATTCTATTAATGTAGCCTTACAATTAAGTAGAATTAGTTCATCTAGTTGCATTTCCTGTCTGGTTAACATGGGAAGGCTGACCTCTTTCATCCATAGCATAAAAAATATTAGCAATCAACAAAAAAAGTAAGAACCATATAATGCGATAAATGAAACAAAATGTAATGATGTAATGATGTAGAATTGGAGAATAATTAAAACATTAAATGAAGAAAGAGGAAAAATTAAGAAACCTAGAAAGCCTAATAATATTGATTTTACGTAACACCTGAATATTGGTAGATGGGGTTAATGGTAGGGGAGAGCTTTTTCATGGGAAGAATTCAAATGTGCAAATTTTACCCCTTTAATCTGAATGGTATAATCCAGGAGTGGTATCATCATTTCAATGTGTGTCTCTGTATTTAAGAAGAGAGATCCTACAATTTTCCTTAATACATATTAATTTGTTAGATTTATATTCTGCTTTTTCAATTCCACACTCTAGATCACCTATTTACCCTACAATAGCCCCCTTGGGGGGTAGCTAAATTCTGAGGGAGAATGACTGGCGCAGAATCACCCAGACTGTTTCCATGGCTTAGAGCAGTGATGGCGAACCTTTTAGAGACCGAGTGCCCAAAAACTGGCCCCGCCTCCGCTCCACCCCCTGCTCTGCCCCTGCTCCGCCCCCACCCCGCTGCCCGCAGGGCCACTCACCGCCTCCAGGGCCTGCTGCAGATCGCCCAGCAGCGCCATGGCAGCCAAGCCCTCTGCCCGTGCCCCGCAGCATCAACTGTGCGGGATGGGGCATGAGGGCAGAGTCTCGCCTATGCTGCCTGGCTGCCATGTCCTTGACTGCACTGCTCCGGGTGGACCACGCTCGGGGGCAACCCTTCTCCAGGAGGGCTGCTGGTGAGGAGGGTGTCATGGGGGGAGGCAAGGCTGGGGCACCGGCACGTGTGCCCACAGAGAGGACTCCGAGTGCTGCCTCTGGCACCCGTGCTATAGGTTTGCCACCACTGGCTTAAAGGGACTAGAACTTTCTCATATAGCTTCAGCACCTTAATTCCTATATCACACTGACTCTCTTCAACTGCTCAGTCATATTACGTAGAAATGTCTATGGAGATTCTGTCATTCAGGTCATAGTTGTCCCAAAGATGCTTTTTCACGAGGCAACTGGTCTTTCTTGTTTTTTTTTAAGATGTTGCGCTTCTCATTCAAGAAGCTTCTTTAGCTTCAAAGAAAAACAAAGTCCAGTTGTCTTGTGAAAAAGCATCTTTGGGATTACATAGAAATATTCTTTAATATGCATTTGTACATCTGCTGACTGTTTTGAAAAATAATTGAACACATTAAGTTGCTCAGGTGTTGAGGTTACGTATGGTTTCTTTCTGGAATGTAAATCTGTTGAAGAGGACAGTATTTGGTAGCGCTGATGAAATTAATTTCTCTGTCTTAGCTAGTACCTTCACGGTGATAAACACAGTTCTGTATATGAGTTGTATATACTACTCTGGTGTGTGTGTTCTACCTCCCTCCTTTCATCTGATAAAACTATAAAAATCTTCCAAGCTTGTGCTGTACGCTTTATTATTACGCAAAAAATTATGGTGCTTTTTCATAGCATTTTTTGCATTTCTTTTCAAATAAACATATTTGTTTTTATTTTGCATTCTGCTCTGTAGAAGATTTGATCAACCATCAAGAAAATCTGCAAAAAGCATCCATAATTCTCATAAGGCTGAGCTTAAGGTTTTTTTTACCATGATAGAGTGCCATCATAAATAAAGAATACAGGTTTTGCTTAAATGAGATAACGTATCTGTTTGTTTTAACAGCAGTTACTGCAAAAACAGAAGGGCAGGGCTTGCTTAGTTGTTAGAGTTTGGGAATAATAACAAAACCATGATATATTATGCATGTACAGAGTTTGCTTTCCTCAAGTCCTGCTGTACTGCTTCATTATGGCAGTGTTCCTAGGAGGGTTTCTTAATTACTAACACTCTCTTGATAACACCAAAATGGCACTTGTATACCTGGAGATCACCAGATAGAGCACACAGAAATCAGGTTGATTATATTATTGATACAAGGAGGTGGAAGAACTCAGTTATAACAGTGAAGATATGGCCAGGGCTGACTGTGGAACAGATCACAAACTGCTCATATTCATGTTCCAAGTTATGATAAGGTGAGAGAAGAAAGACAACCAGTCCATACAACATGAACATGAGTATCTTTGAAATCATTTTGAAGTCCTCGCCTCATTGATAGGGGAACCAGGAGAACTACGGGATGAACTTAAAGAAGTTAAGGATGACTGTGAAAAGACACTGCCAAAGATCAAGAAACAGAAAAAGGCAAACTGGGTGTCAGAAGAGTGAAAATCACCAAAAAGAGAAGAGAAGCCAAAGAGAAGAAAGACAAAGATATCACATAGCAACTTAACAAAGAATTTCTGAAAGTTTTTAGAATAGATAAGCAGCATATTACAGCAACTTCTGTACAGACATTGAAGATAGAAGCAGACATGAAAAAACAAGGAAAGTCTTCTAAAAGGTCTCTGAATTCAGAAAGAAGTTCTAACCTTGACTTGGTACGCTAAAGGATACCAGAGAGCAGATAATAACTGCTTCAAAGAAGATCAAAATAACCTTGAAGTACTACCCTGATATCTATACAACAGAGATATTAACATCCAAAATACATTAAAAGGCATTCCCTATTTAGAAGATGCTAGGAAATTCTAGTAATGAAAAATAATGTACATAATGAAAAATGAGGCTAAGATAAATGTAAAGCCCAAACTAATGACAACAGGTATTGCAACCAATCTTCAGGCACTTCTGGCAGAAAAGATGAAGCTCAAATTATCATACCTTGGACATAACATGCGCAAACCTATCTCTCTGCTGAAATCTAATCCTGGGGTAGATGGAAGGAAAAAGAGCAGGACAAATGTTTTAGAGAAAATCTATCTGTGGGTTGCTAAGAGTAATCACAGGGCTTTGAGTTGTAGCACGTAGCTCTCCACAGTTACATAAATGAGTGAAATTTTATTCATTCATTGTCTATATGATCTATCACAGTGATGGTGAATCTTTTAGAGACCGAATGCCCAAAAACTGCCACGGGCGGCCTCTGCTCCGCCCCCCTGGCCCGGCCCGCCCACCCATAGGGCCACCCACTGCCTCCATGGCCCGCCTCAGCAGATTGCCCAGGCGGCCCTGCAGCGCCATGGTGGCCACGCCCTCCACCCGCACCCCGCATCATCTGCGCGTGACGGGGCGTGAGGGCGGAGTCTTGTCCCTGGTGCCCGGTTGCCATGTGCTTGGCTGTGCTGCTCTGCGCAGGCCGCGCCTGGGGGCAACTCTCCTCCGGGGGGGCTAATGGTGAAGAGGGGCCCGTGGAAGGAGGCAGGGCTGGGGCAACAGCATGTGTGCCCACAGAGAGGGCTCTGAGTGCCGCCTCTGGCACACATGCCATAGGTTCGCCACCACTGATCTATCATCTATCTGCACACATGCACACGCACCAAATATAAGTGTATATACACACCAGATAAACATCATTAAAATGTAACATGTCAACTAACTTCAAATTTTCAGAATAAATGTTAGCCTTTTATAAACCGCAGAACAAATATATTGTTTGAAACATTTTGGTAAAAGAAACTAACAGCAAATATTGCCATCAATATTGTTAACCTTTTAAAACTGTACAATAAAAATATTGTTTTAGAAACATTTTGATAAAAGATACACCAGCAGCAGATATTCCTACAATTTATCTCAGTTACAGGATGTGTAATGAAATTGAAATTAAATTCCTGTGGTTGGAGGTTTATGAAAGGATACATTTAAAGATGGTGATCTAACATCATTTCATCTGGCAATGTAGAAAGAATAGACATTATGCAGAAAATTTTAATGAGAATAACATTCCCAGAAAAATTTACTATTCCATAAAAGGAACCTTTATTTCTATGATTTCCAAATGTATGGAAAAGACTTTAATACCTGAACATCTTTTGAAAATGTAGGTAAACACTGCCTAGCAAGTCATCATTATCTACAGACATACAGTAGTGATACTCTCTAAAACTTTAAAAGGCTAGAGAGACACATTTAATTTTATGTAAGTAATTTGTTTTTTTAACAAGACCTATCATAGATACTTGATAACTTTAATAGCATTTTCCATGAGCTTATTAAAACAGACTTATTAAATTAATTAGTCTTGATCTTTTCCTGGATTTCTTCGTAGGACTTAGTGTTGCACTTGCCTCTAGGGACAAGTTACATAATTTAATTAGAAAATAAGTAATTCCGCATTTTAATTTTTAAGAATTCTTGGATTGATATAATCTTTATAAGGTATTTCTCAATATTAGTTTGTAGTCCAGATTGGCAATTCTTTTTGCCATGAAGGAAGCATACATCACACTTAGTAACTATGCATACAAAAACATACTCTAGCCTTCTTGATTATCCCACCACACACAGACATCCATATCAATTCCTTCCCAGTAATCTAGAGGAGATTTATTCTTCTTTTATTGTATAGTCTATACTCGCCATCCTTCTGTTCTTTGCAGACCACAAACTTCTGAAAACATGAAATGATCTTCAAAGGCCCTCTTGTGTGTCCCAATAACTTCTGTGGTCTTTTTGGTTAGGCTTATGGTTGTGGGTTTTGGAGTTGCTGCATCAATTCCTCTTTAATTACAACTCAAGATCTTGTGTAACAACATAAAGGTGTGCCAGAACATTTTAAATTGTAAGAGCGTTTATATTTTAATAATAAAGTAGCTTCAGTAGCTGGCATTTTACCTTAAGATGAAATTCAAAGTGATGATCTTCCTTCAATAATTCTTGGGTCTCCATGGCTGAAAGAAAACCTAATTCACTTATTGGTCCACCTATGTTTTAATATGTTTTGCTGAAACATTTTCCCATATACATCTCACAAACTTCCAAGAGTTGTTTTGGATTGTGGTGGGATTTATTGGATTGCAGTGAGATATATACAAGTGGAGAAAGGAAAGGAGAGAAGGGAGGGTAGAGGAAAAGGGGGGAAGGAAAAATGGAGGAAAAAGGAAGGAAGGAAGGAAGGAAGGAAGGAAGGAAGGAAGGAAGGAAATGGAGTAAAATTTTGGGAAATGTGCTGTGCAAAAATAAAAGATAAGATTTTCTGATTACTTAAAGAATATCACCCAGAAGAAGTACAGTTGTTGTGCAGATACAGCCTAACAAAATATTAAGGTGTTTCTTTAAAAAAATATTTCCAGGCATGTTAACTTGAGCAGTGCCATAAGTGGCTGAATGTTTTCAACTGTTACCTCCTGTTATTACTGTTTTGTGAAATGTTTGTCGTGTGTATATTGCGGCCCCCAGCGTGAGGATTGCACTGCTGCCCCCTTGCAATACTAGCAGCGCTGCTGCTGCCCGCACAACAGTTATGGCAATGGTGGCACGAAGGGGGGATGAGCACGCACACTTGCGCGTGCACTGCCCAGCTACTCATGCGCCCTGGTGGCCAAGAGGCAACGGCCTGGTAGTGGGCCACGGCTCATAACTTGGGGACCTCTGCTTTAAACAGTGTGGAAAGATTTATGAAGTATGAAAAAACATTTGTCAGAATGTTGAAGTGAAAAGAAGTGTGTGAAGGAATATAGTCCAGATTCCCAGGAGGAAGGGAGCACATTCCAGAGGAGCAAAAGACATCTCATTTCAGATAGCTTGTGTGAGAGAAAAAAGGGTGAAGATTGCTCCTCCCTAATACTCCCCAGTGTATCTGTCTTATGGGGGTGATAGCATACTTTAGTTGGGCAAGATTCTGTCTATAGGTGAGGAACAGTAAAGAAACCTGCTTGGAAGAATCACAACTTATCTTTCTTGGTTTTTCTTGAGCCTGACAGAATGAGAAAAAATTGTTTGTAAAAGAATGTGGCAAAAAAATGAGAGTGACAAAAATGTGTATCAAAAACATGTATAATGAGTATCAAAAAAAAGTCAAAAGAACAGTTATTGTGGATCAGTCAGAATCATTCAGATACCAAAGCTGAAAAGTTTAGCTAGGAGAGTCAGCCTGCATTAGTGGAAAAGGTATGAGGAAACACAGATGATTCAGCTGATCCAGAGCCCAGGTTTGGCAAGATCTTAAGCCCAGCAATATATTATAAATTACAAAAAAAAGATCAAAGAAAGTCGAACCGTCTACTTTAAAAAAAATGGAAACATGACTTATCAAATTAGTCAAGCTGGTAGACAGGTCTATTAAAAAGATGACTTGCCTGGCTTTTTGTACCAAATAATATTCTGTCACCTGCCACTTCCAATGACTCTCTCTGTATGCTCCAATAGATTATCTATATTACTTGGCTAATTTTTATTATACTCTGTGTGTGTGTGTGTGTGTGTGTGTGTGTGTGTGTGTGTGTGTGTGTGTGTGTGTAGGACTGAACCTGGTCTTTGAAAGGCTAAATTCTTAAAATTAGGCCTGGAAAAGGCTAAACTAAAAGCTATTTTATTTTATTTGATTAATGTTAAATATAGTTAATAATGATTATTCATGTCACATATTAAACATTTACATAAACACCTCTGTGTGGTGAAAAATAAAAATATAATAACTTTTGAAAATCTCTGCTGGCTGCATCTAAAGCTTTCAGAGGACAAATGCAGCCCTGAGTCTTCAGGTTATGTACTTTTGCATAAACAATAGATTATTTATGGCAGGTGGACTGAAATAAGACACCTATTTTAAACACAGTATGTTTCAATTTAGGAATTAGCAATTTATTTCTAATGTATTACATAAATCTTGAAGCTTTTTTCATAGTAAAATAGTGACACATACAGGCATAAGAAGTGAAGGGAGCAGTAGCATTTTTCTATACATGGACTACCAACAATTATTCAGAAGCAATTTACTTCTAGTACTGGAAGTGATACAGCCACTACTAGTAGCCACTAATACCTTTATTCTCCATTAGTTAATTAATATTTTAAAGACTTCCTCAGCTTAGTGAGTATCAACCCTTAATTGGGGTGTCAAATCTTACCAAGATAGAAAACACCCTTGTGGATTCCTTTATTTGTTTGGAATCCCCCATCATTGTAAACTGCCCAGAATCACTTAGGTGAGAAAGGTGGTGTATAAATATGATAGGTAGGTAGGTAGGTAGGTAGGTAGATAGATAGATAGATAGATAGATAGATAGATAGATAGATAGATAGATAGATAGATAGATAGATAGATAGATAGATAGATAGATAGATAATTCAGCATCAGATGGCCAGTTAATATCATTAAACAGTCTATGCTGTTTTAGTGTAATTCATATTTGCAATCTGACGGTGCAGTGGTTAAGGTGCTGGGCTTGTTGGCTAGAAAGGCGGCAGTTCAGTTTCAAGACCCAAGTGTCACATGATGGAGGGAGTTCCCATCTGCGCCCCAGCTCCTGCCAACCTAGCAGTTCGATAGCATGCAAATGCGAGTGGATAAATAAGTACCACTTCGGTGGGAAGGTAACAGTGCTCCATGACGTCATGCTTGCCACATGACTGCCAAAATGTCTTCGGACAGTGCTGGCTCAATGGCTTTGAAACGGAGATGAACACTGCCCCTTATGGTTGGCAACAACTAGTAGAATAAAATCCGCAGGGATTCCTTTTACCTTTAACCATGTTTGCAATCAGTACTGCATTGTCAATATCTTTAATTATTTTACTGGTCATCGTATTGCATTACATCCTTTTGTGGTGAAGAACACTGAGATGATGGCTGCCAGTCGAGGTCCTTCCTTGCTGTCCATCTGTTGATCCCTTTCCCATTTCACCTGTTTGACAGCCACAAATTGATATCATTCACTCATTAGAAACAAAATAACTTACTAGCTAAAAATCTACCTCATATACTTATCAGAAACCAAATAAAGGTGCCACTAAATAATCTGTCCCACATTTCTGTTCATGAGAAACAAATCAAAATAACTTACTAGCTATTTGTTTCTCTTTTCCCTTCCCTATTTATCCAGTATACTGTAGGTAATCAAACTGAATGAGCCCTAAAATAGAAGGAGCAGAAATACAACCAAACTAAATTCCGTGAGAGTAAACCCCTTGGACATGGCCAGGAGTGGAGAAAGGGGTGGGAGATAACTGTTTGGTTACCTATTATTGACATTATTTGGGCAACCAGTAATTTTTGTGTAAATGGAACAGGCTGGCTCCATCTTAAAACAGCCTTATTTTCTCTGTCATGCTCCATTTTACTCATCTTTTTTCCAAGTTACAAAGCCACAGATACAGTCATATTTCTTCACAGGGAGTTGTTCAATTTCTGTCATCAGTTTGGTTATTCCTTTCCGCAATTTTGCCAAGTGCTTGTAAATGATAATCTCCTAATTAGTTCATGGAGAGCCTTTTAGATATATATATCTGTAGCAGCTTCTATATACTCCTCCACTAATAAGTAGGGCTGAGCTTTGATGCTATTTAACTTCTTCTCTTTAGCACTGTCAGTGTGTGATGCACGTTTCCTGAGATGGGAATGACAGTGTCCTTGTCCTATAACCTTAATATCAAAGTGAGGCAGAAAGTATTAATGTTTGGCTTCCACAAATTGGCTTCTACAAGGGTTAGTCTTGTCTCACTGACCTAGATTTCTTTGGTCAATAGACGGGTAGATGATTGCTTTGATAGGTATCATATTCCTGAGTTTTCAAAGAAAACTCTGACAGAATTCTTCACAAAGGTCTCTCAAACAAACTTAGCAGCCATGAAATAAAGCAACAGGTGAGGTTATGGATTAGTAACTTGCTAAAGAATGAAATTTAAAAAGTAAAGAGTAGGAATAACTGGAGAAGTTTGCAAATCAAAATAAAGGTCCCCAGGATCAATGCTGGAAGAGTCCAAAGTTCGGGATGAGCAGTGTGGTGACCGCATTTGCTATAATGCCAAACTGTTGAGATCAATAAAATGAAGAGGAATTTGTGAAGAACTTCAAAAACATTTTTTTTAACTGAGTGAATGCGTTCCTAAATGTCAAAAGTAAGCTCCATGTTGACCATAAGAAAGGCTGAGCGCAAAAGAACTGAGACCTTTGAACTATGGTGTTGGAGAAGACTCTTGCGAGTCCTCTGGATTGCAAGGCGATCAAACCGGTCAGTCCTAGAGGTGATCAACCCTGACTGCTCTTTAGAAGGCAGATCCTGAAGTACTTTGGCCACCTAATGAGAAGGAAGGACTCACCGGAGAAGAGCCTAATGCTGGGAGAGATTCAGGGCAATAGAAGAAGGGGACAACAGATTATGAGGTGGCTGAATGGAGTCACTGAAGCAGTAGGCGTGAGCTTAAATGGACTCCAGAAGATGGTAGAGGACAGAAAGGCCTGGAGGAACGTTGTCCATGGGGTCACAATGGGTTGGACATGACTTCACAACTAACAACAACAAAGCTCCATGTAAGAAAGTATAATACTGTGCATATTAGCACCAAATTAATTAATAAATCCAAAATTTACACATATATTTGGGGGAATTGAACTGGCAGTAACTAACGGGTAAAGGGACAGTAGCAGCTGTAACAAACACTGATGATGCTAATTATGAAAACCTATGCAATGACTTCATGTAAATATTGTAAAATGTAACCTTGTAGACAAGCTGGAAAATCATCTTTCCCGGTGGATAGCTGCATGAAAATGCCCACATAATAACCAGCTTCTGTTGTTTTTTTTTTTAAAAAGGCAAATGCTTTGTTATGAACAATTAGGAAGGGTATTAGGGGGAAAAAACATATAGCAACAACTTTATATTAAATCAATGTGAAAATGATTTAGAGTAAATGCATGGTTCTGGTGATCACGCTTGATGGATGTGGAAGAAAGGAGACAAAACCAGTTAAAGCATCTTTCCAGGGAGGAAAAATTCTACCGCTTTTTGTAACTAGAGTAAAAGAGATACTGTAGAGATATACACATATTACAAAAAAATGTGACTACAAAGAACATTTTGTTCCTCGTGGTATTGAAATTTAAGATCATCCTTTAAGACTAAGTTGATAAATTGGAGATGATTATTAGACTGATAGCAAATCCCCCTTCGCTCCTTCCTTCCCTACTCGCCCATCTTTTATTCTCATATTACTGTATTATCCTTGGTTTTTTTCATTGTTTATTCTATTGTTCCATTACTTCGCTACTGTTAAGTTTACACTTCTTTTCACTTCTCTGCTTTTATTGTTGTAAGTTGCCTAGAGTAGCCCCACAGTAAGATAGGTGGCAAATAAATTTAACAAATAAATACATAAATAAAAATTATTAGAAAGAAATACTTATTTTATTGTTGCAATGGGATTTGCCGCATCAGGTGTGACAGGAGCCCCCAGTTTAGATACTTTCAAAAAGGGAAGTTTGGTCTGTCTACTAATGTTAATTCACTGATTATTATTTAACTGTTAACACTAGTTAATTAACTAGTTTTAATTACCGTTTATTGCATCTTGATTTGGAGGTAGCTTCTGGACAGGTAGCCAAGGACTATCAGCACCCTGCCGATTTTTGATTGTTGTGTGGCAGAAATGCTGGATCAGAAGTATTCTTCTTGGCCTGATCCAGCAAAGGCTCATGTGTTTTTAAATGGAAATGCTAACTTTAGCAAATACCCTGCCTTCCCTTATCCTTATTAACTGGCAAAATAATGTTCACAAAGTAAGTCTGTAACAAACCATGACTGAGAGTAACTTTGAAATTATTAAATAACTCATTGGTGCCATTTGCTTTTTCCTGTTCTCTACTGCGTCATTTTAGTACCAAACTGTTGTGAAAACAAAGCTGCAATCAAGATGGTTTGTCAGGATGTTAGGATGTCAGGTTAGAACATGAAAATCTGCAAAAAGAGGGCTTGGCAAAACAATCACAGCAAATGATTTTTGCAAATGTGTGAACTCAATTTGGATATGTAATTATACAAAGCAATTGCCATTTGGAAAGGTTGAAAATTGTAATTACATGCTTAGAAAAATAGCTTATGACCCAAACCCACTCAGTTTCTGGAAGTTTGCATGTCAAACAAATAGAAAATTCAACTTCTACACTCAATTAAGTATGTGTTTGTTTTTGAATATCAAAGAAGCTACTGAATATTAAACTACAAAATGTTTTAATTGACTTTTGAGATGTTCCACACAGCTTCCAGAGGAATAACTGTCCCAAATCAACTAGTGACAATTCATGCCCAATGTAGATGGAGGGACAGAGAGCTGGTGACTATTGGTTGGCATTCAGGACCCATCTGATTTACTTCTTGTGAAAGATGCTTCTGGTTATAACTACTTTGGAGGGGTGTCGAAGAGTAAGATTTGGCAGCACTGCTTTTGGGTGGTGTCCACTCTCTGGGACAGTTTCCATTGGAGATAACTTTTGCCACCTCTTTGATCTCTTAAGAAGCTGCTGAAAACTGAAATTTCCCAGAAACCATTTGCTGAGTAAGAAGGCACAACTTGTTGATACCGTTTCTATTCTTTTCTCTATGCCAGGGATCCCCATCTCCCGGTCTGCGTCCCGTTTGGAACCGGGCTACAAAAATGATGGGCGAGTGCATGTGCTGCCTTTGTGAAAACAGCACGTACATGTGTGCATGCAAAATCATCCCCTCTCCCCCTCCGCCAGTCCGCCAAGCTGGAAAGGTTGTGGACCGCTGCTCCATACCATCTTGCAATTAATCTCTTTATTTTTCTGCTTTTTAATTGATTTTTAATTTAGCAACTTAGTTGCTTATTTATTTATGTTTACGGTGGCTGTTTTATCTGCTCATTTGTTGACTCAGTACGGGCATGTGTTTGTATAGTCTTGGTGGCTGAAGAGGGATGTCAATGAGTGAAAGGATGAGTTCACTGGTTCTTGTTCACTTTGAAGTGTGAATGCTTTGTGGCAGTATGCAAGCAAAACCAACAAATAGTTATAAGCAGGCACTACTAGGGAGATGTGGGTGGAGAGTCCTCTTCCTTTATTTCTAAATGTTATTTCCAAGTCACGCCTTGTTTTATTTTATTTTATGTTATTTCCATTTCCACACCTTCCCACTAGAGTCACAAGCTACAGAACCTGTCAGAGGCCTTGCCTTTCATTCCTTTTCACATTTCTCCATCCACCCTCTCCAGTTTGAAGATTTTACTTGTTCGTAGCCCCAGAATCAATAAGAACATCCCTGCCTGTGACTCCTGCCTAAAAAAACTTCAGGAAGAGCATAGAAATCAGGAGAACAGTGGGACGGTAGGGATTGAAACACACAGAAAGGATGTGAGTAGTCCTTGACTTACGACCACAATTCAGCCCAAAATTTCTGTTGCTAAGTGAGACATTTGTTAAGTGAGTTTTGCCCCATTTTACGACCTTTCTTGCCACACTTGATAAGTGAATCAAGGCAGTTGTTAACGTTAGTAACACAGCCATTAAGTGAATCTGTTTTCCAATTGACTTTGCTTGTCAGAAGGTCTCAAAAAGTGATCACATCACGCCTGGACACTGCAACCATCATAAATATGAACCAGTTGCCAAGCGTCGAAATTTTGATCATGTGATCGTGGGGACGCTGCAATGTTCGTAAATGTGAAAAAAGGTCGTGTCACTTTTTTCAGTGCCATTGTAAGTTGTAAGATCACCTTTAGTCAGCGAACAGTGAAATAATATTTTGTCTCATCCTTTCACTTATTTATTTCTGCCCATCCTCCACTACCACCATCACCACCACACACATTTTCCAGCCAGCAAGCAATTCTCACATCCTGCTAGGAGGCTGTAGCTACAATTTATAAACTTCTTTTGACTAAGGAGCAGAATATGGGCTACCTGTCTGGAGTGGGGGGGGGGGTTTCCCCTGGCCTAAATCACTTGATTTCTGGCTTAAATGAAGCAGGAAGCAAACTGAAGCATTGCCCATTCTGGCTTGCAATAGTTTCAGTGGACTAAGAAAAAGCCATAATTAGTCCACGGAGGGTAAAAAAAACAGAAGGTAATTTTTTTCCCGAGACAGAGAGCAATGTGTGTCTCTGCCCCAAAGAGATATGATAGTGTCCTCCCTGCCTTTTAGGCTGCAAGCTTGGTCTGAAATCCCCAGAGAGTTTTGTGGCACTTAAAAGACTTAGAGGTTTATTTTACAGGAGATTTTGAGGATAACATTTTGCTTCATTACCGAGGGGAGGGAAAAAATAACGGTATGTCAGAAACATGAGACTTACAACCATTAGTTTACTGACCATTTGAAGTTACATCAGTAATGAAAAAAGTGACATATGTTCGGTTTTCACATTTGTGACCATTGCAGCACCCCCATGGTCACATCAAAATCTGGGCGCTTGGCAACTGACTCGTATTTGTGACAGTTGCACTGTTCTGGGGTCATGTGATCCCCATTGGTAATCTTCCCAGCCGACTTTCAACAAGCAAAGCCAATGGGGGGGGAAGCAAAATTCGTTCAATGACCACGTGATTCACTTAACTGCAGTGATTTGCTTAACAACTGTGGCAAAAAGGATCATAAAATGGGGCAAAATTCACTTAACAACTGCTCAGTTGTGCTCATAAGTCAAGGACTACCTGTATAGATAAAACCTGTGCTGCTAAATTAAACTTTCAATATGTCTAATATATGTCAGTATTCGAAGTACATTTTTGAATAAATGTATAAATGTGTATTAGTTTACTCGCATGAATAAATACGACATTCAGTGAAACTTTATGCCAGTCTTACAGTCATGAACAGATTGTTCATCTGCAACAGGTCACCTTATAAGCCCAAGAGCAAAATGGAATGGACACCTGCCAATAAATTAAGGAAGAGAAGCCAACAAAATTAATTAGAAACATAAATAGCTGAAATCTTAGTTATAAATAAGCTGCTCCTGGAAAAGGTTCATTAGTTAAACATTGTGCACATTTATATTCATTATAGGGCTTTATCCATATTGGACAAATTAAAAGCTGTTTTGCAGATTACATATTTGATTCTGTATCATCTGGCACAGTTTTCTAGAGCTTGGCTAAACAGATCATCTTTTTATAAAACTGAATATACGGAACAGTTTAAACTTGGAGTTACTGGCATTAGGATGATCTATTCAACATATTTTGAGTCTTCTATTAAGATTATGTATGTATGTATGTATGTATGTCCTTGATAACTGCAAAGATGCAAATCTCGGGCATATCTGTTCAATAACACAATCCTCAATCTCCGGGAGAGGTATAAACCAGTTGTTTATTGCTAAAAAGATATTTAAAAACAATAAAAACAACTATTTACAATGTTAAAGGAAACAACTTAGCTTTCGCTGGTCCCCTGCCAGCGTCCTCAGAGTAAAGCTTAGGGGGTGGGGAGATTCTTTTTATAAACCTTGCTGGCCTAACTGCTTACTCATTGCCCGTGTGATAGGGCCATCCCTCCTAGTTAACCATAATTGCCTTGATTGTCCCGCCTCCTCTTTTTTGCACTCCAATTCCACACCTTTCCCCCCTCCCATCCTTGTCAATCTCCTCCCTCCCAGCACCATTGCTGCCGGTGTGCTCTCTAACCGCTCCCTCCTGCTCATTCCAGGCTGCGCATTCAGATCCAGTGTTCCAAAAGGCTTGCCATCAATGCTCCCTTCCTTTCTATCCCGTTGGTCTACATGCTGTTCCTGCCTTCCGTCATCCATCCCTGTCAGTCTTTTTTTTCTCCGATTTCCTTCTACACCCGGGTGTGCGTGCGCTCCATCGTGCCTCATCCCTCTGCTCCGTCTGCCCATGACCGGTGGCCAAGCATTGAAAAAATGGGAACAGTTTTGGCATGGTCTTCATTATATACTAATGTTCAGAGCATGAGAAGATTAACATGAACTCCAAGTTCAGAGAGACAATTATGGTTTAATAAATATGGTCACATGTCTTCCTTAATTAAAATAAAGCAGTTGAAGGATATAATTTATTCACAAGGAATAAATTAAGCAATAGAAGGGAAACAGATGTTGCATTCTATGTCAGAAATACATATACCTGCTCAGTAATCCAAATGAATGAACTTGATGCTGTAGAATGCATCCGTCTTAAATCGCTCCCTTTTTACGACCCTGTAATCCCTTAATTTGGGGTAGAGTCTGGGCAGCTGGATGGAGCTGAGCAGATAACTTTCCTGATGCCATGTGGAGTTCGCAAAATCAATAATGTAGTTGTATACTATCATCCACCTAACAAAACAGAAGATATGAATGTATTAGCCCTGAGAGACAGGCCTGTTCAGGAAACAGACATTGCAAACACCACAGGGACACTACTCTGTTGTTATAGGGTGTAATGACAGAATATTGAAAACCTGTCAGAGTGTCCCTTTGCCCCTATTTATACCGAACCGGACAAGGCAAGGTTGTTCTGTGTTTATTTTTCACACTTTCCTGTTTCTAAGGACATTTATATATCTTTGTTAAGGTCATCTCCAAATTCCTATACAGAATCAGGCTTTCCAGAAGGAATCTGCAGATCTTCCAAAGAAGCATAGAGTAGTAGTGATTGGAGGTATTAATTACTGTCAGTTTCTATTGAGAAGTGAGTTTTGCCCCATGTTATGACCTTGCCATAAACCTTGCAGGGCAGCTTACCAAACATCCAGACCCCAGTTTCTTATTCAAAAGACCACTTCTTGATAAGACTATTAAACAGTCCAGAAAAATACCAACATCAATGATATCAGAAGCTGCCTGGCAGAGTCACTTCATAGTTTTTGGATTAAGTCATTCATTAAGGCAATCAAAGTAGCTTCAATACGATATCCCAGCTGAAATCTCAAAGAAAATGGATTCACATAATCGCACCATTGAGATGCACCTGGAGCTCTGAAGCTAGCTGGTTCATGCTATTTTTGGGGGGAATGAAATCTGATTTTACAGTTTTCCTGAATCTTCATCAAAGGTCTTATTACATCTAGGGAGGACTAGGGAGCCAACACATTTCTCTTGTAATGAAACTTGTTCATCTCCGTTAACCTGATAGATTTGATGTGTCCACATTCTAATTATTCCATTGGCTTGCTCCATTTTGCTTTTTTCTCCTCAAAATTCCATTGCATGGGAATCTTCATTGGCTACATTGGCTCTCACTCCTGCTTAAAGGATTGTCTATGGAGATTCTCAGTCATCCAGGTCATGGTTGTCCCAAAGGTGCTTTTTCAAAAGGCACCTGGACTTCCTTTGTTTTTCTTTGAAGAAGTTTCACTTCTCATCCAAGAAGCTTCTTTAGTTCTGACTGAATGGAGGACAATGGAAGGATTTATATTCCTTACAGTCATCTGGTCATTAGCACTCTTTCTGTGAGTCATTGAGGCCACTTGGAGGTTTATCTGTGCTCGCAGGGTCATCTGAAGAGTGCAAATGGGTGTGGAGCCTTCTTGGAACTGCTGAAAGGACTGTGTTGTAAACAGGAGATAGTGGTGTCATAGCTTTTCCCTTCTGTTGAGAGAGGGTTGTTCAATCTTAATGAAGATGGCCTCTTTGACCCTTCTTTCAAACCAGCGGTCCTTTCTGTCCAGAATGTGGACTTCGCTTGTTCTCCTATGTTGTGCCATGCGTTTAAAGGATTATTTTTCTAACTACTTTTTCTATTTTTCCAATAAGCTGTCCCAAGAATACTGCTACCTACCAACTGGTAACTTTTAGACTAAGAAAGAGCACTTTTAGCTTAGATATCCAAAATAAAGAAAAATATTCTGATTGCTAAGACTTGTCTGAAATTGTTTATCAGAAGGAGAAAAGCAAGCAATAGGAATTGCTAACATGATGAAAAAGGGAACTTAGTAAACTTATAAGTCTAAAACTTTACATTCTGGTAGAACAAATTTTTTCAGTTATGAAATTAGAAATTTAGCTAGTTTGAAATTTTTGGAAACAGGAAACAGCATATTAGGAGACAAAACTCTGACTAAAGCCTGTTAGTGATGTTCAAGCATTATTGGAGAACAGCTTAAATGGCAGTAAGCATGTGGGTTTCATGCTTGGAAGTAGGGGATCAGAAGAGGAAACTGACATGTTAATGTTTTGGATCTATTTTTAAACAAAGCCCATATGATATTACAGATGCATTTTTAGAAAATGAAAACATATAATGATTTTCCTTTTTAGAGATGCAATAGCATTTTCCAAGATTACACAGGCTGAAGGGAGCTGGGGGAAAAAACATGATTATTGAAGGCTTGTGGTTTCTCAATTCATGTAAATTGAATTCTTTCGTAACTTTGAAATGCTATGGAAATCAAGTGAAGAGTGCATAGTGTTGAAATAAAATTAACATGTAAAGTGATTTTATGTATTCAGCTTGAAGCGACTATGAATTTGAGAGAGAAATCTCATTACTTATCTTGTAGAAGGATAATATTTAACTTCTCCATTTGCTGTCCTTGATATAAAGCTTTTACATGTGAATGATGGTTTTCTGTGGCTGCCCAGAGAGAAAGATTTTTGAATTGATGGAGATCAATTTCTGTCGTCTCTGTTCTCACCTTTTTTCTCTTGCAGGATAACTGATTTAGGAAATATTAAAAGAAGATTGTATTTATCGACGATTCACAAAGAATTGTCTGTAACCCCTCTGCATGCAAAAATCCCTCTCTTTATGATCAAACGCAAAATTGTAAGTATATTTCCTTCCTTGTTCAAATGATTATTATCATGTATGACTCTCTTCTACTTTCTATTACAATGCTTAAATATTTGGTCATTCCTACCAGTGATCCCAGCATATCAGGATGACAAGAAATTGTCTTTCTGGTTAATTTCACATATTTCTTCAGAATTAATAGTACAGCAATGCACACAATGTAGTACAAACTGGATCATCATTAGACACTTCTGCGGCATGAAGATTAAGTAGATTCGTGGAACACGAGATCAGTCATGAATCATACAATCATACTGACATGAATCATACTGACAATTTCCAGGTGCTGTTTGTTCTGCCCATTCAGTGGATGAGAACCAAAACACAATTTCCTGCCAAGTATTGCAATAATGCTTTCTTATTAATTCTGTGTGCATAACACCTTAACTGCTTGATTTAAGTAAAAAGATATGATAGAAATTAAATAAAAAACATAGAACAAGGTATGCCAAATATTATGAGAATTAGTAGAAATGATCCTGCACTATGACAATTTGGTTATCTCTGCAATTACATCACTGGCAATTAATTCCAGCTAGAACTAATGCATTTCTAAGAATGGTTCCAGATTTCTGTTTGAACTTTTTTTTTGGGGGGGGGGGGTAAGGAAAACAAAATAGAGTTCTTAGATTCATGTATATAGGGAAATAATCTTCAGATTTAATTTACAAACTTAAGATATCCTGGAAATATGTAGGGGTGTGGGTCTATACATATGTTGTATATAGTATGTTTTTAGGGTGTGTCATGTATGTGTTTCACTTTGAGAGCGGGCAACTAAATTTCATTTTTAATGTATGCTGTTGTGCCCACAGTAAAAAAATGACAATAAAGGTTATCTATCTATCTATCTGTCTGTCTATCTATCTATCTATCTATCTATCTATCTATCTATCTATCTATCTATCTATCTATCTATATCATGCATTTCATTTCATTCAAGCAATCTGTAGTAAAAACAGCTAGTACTTACTTAGTGACTGCAGTTGGTCCAGCAAATTGGTTGCTAAGCAGCACAGTTACTGAATGAAACATTACAGGACCATAACAGGCTTATAACATCACTTCCACTGGGGTCAGTTTCTCTTGGATGCATTATGTCATTAATTATCATATCCCTTGTTGATGGTATCCATGTTTTTGGATATCCGGATATTCGGATATCATGTTTTTTGGATAGTTTAATGAAGAGAAGGACTAGGGATGACACAATAGCAGTATTCCAATAACTCAGGGGTTGCCACAAAGAAGAGGGAGTCAAGCTGTTCTCCAAAGTGCCTGAAGGCAGGACAAGAAGCAACAGATGGAAACTAACCAAAGAGAGAAGCAACCTAGAACTAAGGAGAAATTTCCTGACAGTTAGAAAAATTAACCAGTAGAACAACCTGCCTCCAGAAGCAGTGAATGCTCCAACACTGGAAGTTTTTAAGAAAAGACTGGACAGCCATTTGTCTGAAAAGGTGTAGGGTTTCCTGCCTGAACAGGGGGTTGGACTAGATGACCTCCAAGGTCCCTGCCAACTACTATTTCTTCTTCTTCTTCTTCTTCTTCTTCTTCTTCTTCTTCTTCTTCTTCTTCTTCTTCTTCTTCTTCTTCTTCTTCTTCTTCTTCTTCTTCTTATTATTATTATTATTATTATTATTATTATTATTATTATTATTATTATTATTATTATTATTATTATTATTATTATTATTATTATTATTATTATTATTATTATTATTANACTCTCTTCTACTTTCTATTACAATGCTTAAATATTTGGTCATTCCTACCAGTGATCCCAGCATATCAGGATGACAAGAAATTGTCTTTCTGGTTAATTTCACATATTTCTTCAGAATTAATAGTACAGCAATGCACACAATGTAGTACAAACTGGATCATCATTAGACACTTCTGCGGCATGAAGATTAAGTAGATTCATGGAACACGAGATCAGTCATGAATCATACAATCATACTGACATGAATCATACTGACAATTTCCAGGTGCTGTTTGTTCTGCCCATTCAGTGGATGAGAACCAAAACACAATTTCCTGCCAAGCATTGCAATAATGCTTTCTTATTAATTCTGTGTGCATAACACCTTAACTGCTTGATTTAAGTAAAAAGATATGATAGAAATTAAATAAAAAACATAGAACAAGGTATGCCAAATATTATGAGAATTAGGAGAAATGATCCTGCACTATGACAATTTGGTTATCTCTGCAATTACATCACTGGCAATTAATTCCAGCTAGAACTAATGCATTTCTAAGAATGGTTCCAGATTTCTGTGTGAACTTTTTTTTGGGGGGGGGGTAAGGAAAACAAAATAGAGTTCTTAGATTCATGTATATAGGGAAATAATCTTCAGATTTAATTTACAAAATTAAGATATCCTGGAAATATGTAGGGGTGTGGGTCTATACATATGTTGTATATAGTATGTTTTTAGGGTGTGTCATGTATGTGTTTCACTTTGAGAGCGGGCAACTAAATTTCATTTTTAATGTATGCTGTTGTGCCCACAGTAAAAAAATGACAATAAAGGTTATCTATCTATCTATCTATCTATCTATCTATCTATCTATCTATCTATCTATCTATCTATCTATCTATCTATCTCATGCATTTCATTTCATTCAAGCAATCTGTAGTAAAAACAGCTAGTACTTACTTAGTGACTGCAGTTGGTCCAGCAAATTGGTTGCTAAGCAGCACAGTTACTGAATGAAACATTACAGGACCACAACAGGCTTATAACATCACTTCCACTGGGGTCAGTTTCTCTTGGATGCATTATGTCATTAATTATCATATCCCTTGTTGATGGTATCCATGTTTTTGGATATCCGGATATTCGGATATCATGTTTTTCGGATAGTTTAATGAAGAGAAGGACTAGGGATGACACAATAGCAGTATTCCAATAACTCAGGGGTTGCCACAAAGAAGAGGGAGTCAAGCTGTTCTCAAAAGTGCCTGAAGGCAGGACAAGAAGCAACGGATGGAAACTAACCAAAGAGAGAAGCAACCTAGAACTAAGGAGAAATTTCCTGACAGTTAGAAAAATTAACCAGTGGAACAACCTGCCTCCAGAAGCAGTGAATGCTCCAACACTGGAAGTTTTTAAGAAAAGACTGGACAGCCATTTGTCTGAAAAGGTGTAGGGTTTCCTGCCTGAACAGGGGGTTGGACTAAATGACCTCCAAGGTCCCTGCCAACTACTACTACTACTACTACTACTACTACTACTACTACTTATTATTATTATTATTATTATTATTATTATTATTATTATTATTATTATTATTATTATTATTATTATTATCCTTAAACACAAATCAAATATGAATATGTGTGTTATATAATCCCCCAAACTATTTACATACGCAGTGTTTTCTTGCAGAGGTAATTTGGGGATATTGTTTTCTTCTTAAAGGAAAAAAACATCCAGGAATAAGAATAGCTCTTTGTTTTTTAAAAATTGAAATTGGTATGTTTTATGCATCTCTTAGAAATGTTATCAAATTAATAAAATGACTAATTTTTTACCTCTTTTCTACAGTCAGTTAGAAGTCAGAAATTAATTTAGCTATGTTTTTAATTTTTACTGCAGATTTTGTTCTGAATTAATCCTATACAATATAAATATGTCCCTTCATTTCACTCATAACAGTTTCCTTTTTGTACTCAAAAAGCAAAAGCAAACATTTTAGTCCTTGCCTTTATATATTTTTGTCCCAGCCAGTGAAATCTGTTGAGGTTTAAAGCTATGACAATAATAAATAATGATCCAGGAAGATGAATTTCTGTGCTCCTAATAGTTCTCTTTCTGAAAACCAGGGGGAAGGTGAAACGAACAAATAAACAAAATGCTCCAACAAATGTATTGATTTTTGCTACTGGAACCCTTCCCCCCCCCCATTAAACTATTAATAGGGGGCAAACATCCTCGGAATAAAACATTATATACTGTAAATACTGTAACTTATATTTTACTTCTCTAAAATAAATTGGAATGTACTTCTGAAACACATTAAATTAATTGTTTCAGTTTCGATTCCTGCAGCTTATAATGTATGTTGATTAACTACAGAGGCCAGATTTAAAAAATATAAAAGCATACTCTAGGTTGGGGTTTTCAAATTTTGTGGTACTTAACTACCTGAAAAGAATACATGTGAGCCTCCTATGAATAGAAGAAATTAGCTTCTTGTTGATCCTAGTGAGTGTGCCAGGTATCAGTTTAATATGAGACTCTAGAAAGAGTACAGAGAAGAGCAACAAAGACGATTAGGGGATTGGAGGCTAAAACATATAAAGAACGGTTGCATGAATTGGGTATGTCTAGTTTAATGAAGAGAAGGACGAGGGGGAACATGATAGCAGGGTTCCAATATCTCAGGGGCTGCCACAAAGAAGATGGTGTCAAGCTGTTTTCCAAAGCACCTGAAGGCAGGACAAGAAGCAACGGATGGAAACTAAGCAAGGAGAGAAGCAACCTAGAACTAAGGAGAAACATCCTGACAGTTAGAACAATTAATCAGTGGAACAACCTGCCTCCAGAAGCTGTGAATGCTCCAACACTGGAAGTTTTTAAGAAGAGACTGGACAGCCATTTGTCTGAAATGGTATAGGGTTTCCTGCCTGAGCAGGGGGTTGGACTAGATGACCTCCAAGGTCCCTTCCAACATCATCATCATTATCATCATCATCATCACCATCACCATCACCATCATCAAATGGATTCCTTATTACATTGCTTTTCATCTTTATACATGCCATGCCAGGGCCCTATCGGAACTTGGACTCACTATTGTTGTGCCCAAACGAAGTAGGACTGAGTTCTGGCATTAAACCAGGTTTGTCTATACACCTTAAAATCAGATCATTTATAGAATTCTGGCTTGCACAAATAAAACTGGATCACCACATGGAGGTGCACAACTGCCATGTCCAACATTCCAATTTGGGAATATTGCTTAAGACTGGCTGAAACTGTGCCATGCAAAAGATGATATAAAATCTAAATTAGGGTCTTCTAATTCAAGTGATAAAGTGATCTAATTCCTTTAGATCTGGGGTGTCAAATTCCCGGCCCATGGGCCGGATGTGTCATGGCGAAACCGCACCCACCCCATTGCCAGCAATGGAAAAAAGTTGCAATACATCGTGACATGTCACGTGATGTTGCGAGTTTGATACCCCCGCTTTAGATGAAGGAAGGAAGAAGAAAAGTAATCACTGGCTACAATGAGTGCCATATATATAATTTTCCCTTCCCGTGCACTTTTAACACTTAATTTTATAGAAACACATTTATGAGAGGTTAAACACAAGATCTGATACTGGTCAAGGTATCAATTCATAAATAAGTCAGTATATGTGGGCCGGGTACAGCCAAAGGGCAAAATATCTTTATTATCTTAATGTATCCTTCATAAGAGCAGTGTTTGTAATGCAGTATTGCAGCCTAATTCTGCCAGCAGTTCAATTCTATCTGACTCAAGGTTGACTCAGCTTTTGATCCTTGCAAGGGCGATAAAATGAGGACCTAGCTTGTTGGGGGCAATAAGCTGACTCTGTAAACTGCTTAGAGAGGGCTGTAAAGAACTACAAAGCAGCAGGGCTTTTTTTTGTCATAGAAGGCCCAGAACGGAGTTCCGGCACCTTTTTTGAATGGAACCTTGTAGGGTAGGCAAGGAGGATTGTATGACGTGTGTGAGTTCCGGCACCTTTTTCTTTTACAAAAAAAGCACTGCAAAGCAGTATATAAATCTAAGT
Organism: Protobothrops mucrosquamatus; assembly: GCF_001527695.2. Lineage (NCBI taxonomy): Eukaryota > Metazoa > Chordata > Lepidosauria > Squamata > Viperidae > Protobothrops > Protobothrops mucrosquamatus. Next base: position 116,980 of record NW_015387992.1, on the reverse strand, counting down.
GCTATTGCTAATACTATTATGGTATGAATATTACCTAAAAACTACCTAAAACTAAATCTATCTTAAAACAAATAGTTCCCTTCCTTTAAAGCAAAGTACAGCTGAATCTTGTGGATTGGAAACCTCCAGGAAAAACTAAAATTGTAGGTAAAACTGAGAAACTGGGGGGGAAAAACCCAAAAAGTAGATATTGACAAGCCACTTACTCATTGGAGTGAAGAAAAATACATATATGTGTTCACAAAGTCACCAAGAGTCAGTCTTACCTTGAAGGAGAATTGGTTTTAATTACATCCTGAGGAGAAATCTTACACAGAAAAAAAACAGATAATCTAAGAATTGTATTAAGTTCATGCATATGTTCATATATTTGATTATTGGCTTGACCTCATCATTTTGACAGATTCTTGAAAGATGTATTCAGACCATCCCTATAGCCATTATAGCCATTGAGAGAACACTGATGGCATTGCATTTTCTCTGAGTCAAGGACGAAGATAATTGGGAACATCTGATACATCAATGTATCTATTGGAAACATTTGGAGTCATGGCATAAGCGATCACCAGACCCTTTTAGACGTGGTCGGTTATTTAAAAATGATAGAAAAATTAGCCTCTTCTGTCAAATAAGTGGAGTTTCAGCGGAGCACATCAGTAAGAACAATGGCACACAGACGTTTATAGTAATCTAGGAAAATACCTTGGGGATTATGATCAATGAACCCAAATGGTCCCTTAAAACCTCATTGGAGGAGTTGGCAAACCAATTATTAAAATAACATTTCACTGATGTGGAATTTCTACATTATTATGTAACCTATAGCTCTAGATCCACAATTACCATTACTTTGCAGGGCAGGACACGTGGCATATTCGGAATAAATGAATTTCAGATATCATAGCTGACACACATAACTTGGTTGATTTGAAGAACCTGATAGTAAGCCATCTCAGAATGGCCTTGTAGTAAGCAGCTGTAGGAAAATGAGCTCAAATTTCACCAAAAATAATCAGTTCCAAAATAATTAGCTTTTAAAAAAATACCTGAACAACTAAGACATCAACCTTAAATTAAATTACTTAATTGAATTGAATTACATAGATACCAGTGAATTATCCTCTTTTTTTCCTGCATGATATCAAATTCATTATGTACTTGGTGCTATTTAGAGGCAGATGAGACCGGACTGGCATATAAGCCAAGCAATAAATACAATTGGTTTTTAATAGTGTATTTTATTGAAAATTAGTTTTACAAATATCTCTCTAAACTCTTTTTTTCTCTTCTTAGTGGTGCAATTTGTGCATTGACTTGGTGGCATTTACCAGTGAGATATTCAAAGGCGCTGTTTTTCAGTCTTTGGATGGCATTATTGTTTCAGCCAATTGTAAACTGCGAAAAATCTTCACATTGAAGTCAACCCCCCTGAACGCCGCAGATGACGATGGTACGTTAACTTGACTTCCTGGAATTCCAAATGGCTAAGATGTGCTTCCTGATTCCAGACTTATTTTTCTGATCTCTGTGATGCATTATCTAAAGGGTTTCAGATGGTTTCCTGGCAATTAATGGGTACATAAGACATCCTATGCACGTTTCTGGCTCGTGGATAGTCAGTGACCTTTTCTAAATGTGGTTACAATTGTGGTTCAGCATTTACATTTTTATAAAGCAGCACTTTTATTAAAACTGCACAGAAGATACTTTTTCAACTTTAAATTAGCATACAAACTGCTAATAATCTACCTTCAGGTAAGTGTTTCATTAAACACTTTGAAAGAAAGCTTGTTATTCAATTATCAAAGGTTTTTTTTTTACTGAGTTATGTCATTTTTTCAAGGCAGCTTCTAAAATGAAAGTGCAAAGACTTCCCTTGTAAAATCTGGCCATTATGGAAATTGGACTTTTGAGAAAGGAAAAGAGTTGATGATAAATTGCACATTAAGTATCTTCCTAATAAAGTATATTCATGAATTCGTATTATTCATCAGCTGCATATTTTATTTGAACTGTACACCATCTCCTAGACTAAACAATAGAAAACATTGTTTCCATCCTTCAGCTCTGCTTATCAAACTTTGCGTTGTATATCATCCAGTTGATCCTTTCTTACTTCATTGCTTTCTACCCAGACACTTCAAATGTGCTCTACAAAAAAAAAAAAGCAATAAAAGGTTCTGGGAAGCAATAATTAAAAAGCTTCTTTTAGTTTTGTTATATAATGCGAATGTTTTGTGGCTTTTCTGAGTCTCCTTGCTTTGCTTCATGTATCCTTTTTTATGCTGACTTGTGTGGCTCACCCAAAACTATTACTCCCTGTTTATTGCACTATATTCCGAAATAGAATAGAATAGAATAGAATAGAATAGAATAGAATAGAATAGAATAGAATAGAATAGAATAGGACCTTGGAGATCTTTTAGTCCAACCCCCTACCTTGCTTTAATATAACACTTCCTGCTTTATTAGGATTTATGCAAGAATATTTCCTTAGGGTAGTATGTCAGGCCCCAATAAGCAAGGTTTGGCATATTCTCACTTCCATCCAGCCACCTGTTCCATTTTTTTTTTTGCCAGAGTCCAAATTCCAGAGAACCTTTTTATCTATTTGTTTTGCCATCTACTTCTTATTTTGCTTCTTTTTGCATGCTTCCTCTTAAAAGCATTTCTTCTCTGGTCCATGAGATGTAAGGACTGTGACTGCTTTAGGAGTTGTATTTGACTCATAGCTCCCAGCAACATTACTTGAGGAACTTTATGAAATAGGCTTCAGCTTTCTAAGGCAGTATCTCGGTTTTCTTTTGGATACAGTACCCATCCTGCCCACCCCTAGGTCAGGAATTATTAAATGATACTCATTTTCTTCAGGAAACAAAATGCGGAAGGTTTTTTGGATAAGCAGGATAAATATGTATATAAACTAGGGAGGCAAGCCTTAGTTTTAGTGAAGAAAACCAGCCTGATATGTCCTGAGCATTCATACCAAACAGGAATTGGAGAGGAAAGCACAATTGTGCCTAGTTATTTTTACAAAAGCAGTGAACAGAAAATTTGTCTCGTTTAGAAGCAATAGAGGCTAATTATTTCACCTCAAAGTGGAAAATTTTCTACTCATTTTAATCAGGTTTAAAACAGTAAGGCTGAGCCTTTGGGGTGAATCACAGAATTGGGAATCAGATGGATGTCAACTTCTTTCTGGATATTTTTCTGGAGACTGAACTATATCCTCCTCACATTTTGTTTCAGCTTTTTCACTTGTTATTAAACTAGGACATTGGTATGCTTTCTGATACAACATGATTGGCAGATTTCTCAGTTATTCCTAGAGTCTTCCCCTTTTTCCATTTGGATTTTTTCCCCCTTAATGTAACTAATTGTGTACAGCAACATGAAACAGTTCTTTGTTCTTTGCAGTAATGTCCTTCTCCATTACTGATAATCAGCATTCCTCTCGGCTTGTCATATAGCATGTGCTTCTAGCACACTGGTTTTGTATGGTCAGGACAAGCCCCTATATGCTTAAAATATTCTTTGTAGAGGAAGCAGATTGCACTATTTACTTGTATGGGTTAGATTTAGTGAGCAAAGAACAAAGACTTCATATTCATATAATTTTAGTGCCAAGGATGTTGGGTTCATTCTGATATTAAGAGGAACTGCAATTGATGTTTTTCACATTAATAAATGGAACAGCATAGAAGCAATATAGAACAGATAAAAACTAGGCCAAAGTATTTGAGTACTCCAAATATATTGATCTCACTGAACTTATTTACAAGAGGAGCTTCATGCATAGCATAACTGCTTTAGAGATCACAGAACAATCTGTACAATCTAAATTGTGAGACCAGCTAATTGCTGAGTATTCTTAATTGCAAAATTCCTCTACCCTGAAATCTAATTAATTCTTATCTGCAGACATAAATTATTTTAAGAGTAGGCTAAAAGCAATCATGCATATACAATTAGGCTCTCCAGAAAGGACACACAGCTGGTGACTAGTTGTAGGTTTATACAACTGAAAAGATTAAGATCATTGTCTTGACCAACCATTCTAACAAGATAGAAATTAATTATCAGTTCCCACAGTGCACAGTATGCAATTCCATAGCTGACGCAACCTCCCAAAGCCAGGGGCATTGCCCTCTAAAATGTATTGTTGAACTGTAATTTTGAACCTGTCGAAAAGGGAAAATAGTTTAATGTAATCAGTATGATCATATTAACACTGTTTGGAGTATGTTGAATTGTTAAAGATCAGATTTTAATTTGCATTTCCATGAGTTGAATTTATTTGAATTTTCAGTTTGAATCATCAGTTCAGATCATTTATTTGACTTGATTAAAAAAAGTGTGTTTGCAGGTATAAAAGTCCATTTAATCTTAACATGGATTCAGAAGAGTCTGATTTGATTTGATGCCTTGAATTAAATTGAAAGTTTCAAATTGAAAGAGTGATTTGATCAAATTGCCTTGAATTTGAAGTTTTACGTAGTCTTCAGCTTGTTCCCGTGCTATCAGAAGTTTTACCTTGTTTACTTACTTATAGTTAGCTATATTAGTCAGGTTTTAAAGCAGGATCTCCTACAATTAAATTCCATTCTGTTCTCTCTATATAAGCATGTATATATTTACATGAATTAGTTCCCTTTAGCCTAAAGCTTTCCTCTCAGCCTCATCCCTCTGCACTCATCCCAAAACTTATTTAGTGCATCAGGTTCTTCACATGAACCTCTCTGATTTTTTTTTAAAGTTAACATCAAAATGTTTTTATTGGCAAAGAAAGAATTAAGATTGAGATATAATAGTCTCAGTATCCTTTTTGATGTTGGGAGCTGTGGCACATCATTTAACAACTAAACCCTTCTCTTCAGGTAAAGTAAAGATGATGTCTGGTGCTGCTAATTTCTAATCTATAAATAATGAGTCTTGTCCAAAAGAAATCATGGCTTCAAACGGTACTGAAATTGAACAGATGTGTGGACTTTTTTTTCTTTGCTTTCTGATCCTTGAGACTGCTGCAAGTTTCTTTTCATCATATAAATACAGGAATCAAAACAGTTCTAGTAAGTATCTCCAGTGCTGTCATTAGTTTTGGTTCTTTGTTCAGATAGTCAGAATGAGAAGGTGAAGTCTTTTTGCTATGTTTTATTCAGATTGTACTAATCTTCTGTTACAGCTGATGGACCAAGAGATACGATTCCTCGAGCCTGTCAATTAAATGCAGATGTGCAGCAAGTCACACAGCTGCTAAACATGAAGAAACTGCGCCAAACAGAACAAAGATGTAGAGGCCAGCCTTTAAATTCACCAGAATTAGGTACTCTTAATGATTAATATTTCTTTATTATATCTGTTTGGGCCAAGGACTTTTATTCAAGTGATATTGCCTGTATTCACACATAGTATTAAGCCATAACATGCCATACTTGTTTTCATTTAGTTTTTGTAGAAACCCAGATATTGTGAATTATTCAACAAGCAAGAACAGTATTTAACCCATTCATACTCTTCAAGGTAGATGCATATCATCCAGTCTCAGAGTCTGTAGCATTTATTGCTAATTTTATTAGTAGTTTTAACCTTTACAACAACCCAAATATTTTTACCTAAATGGCCTACATTCCTATCTAAAAGTGGGAATGGATGGATGAGTTAATATATTACCACTTGTGTAGAACATTGATTGCAAGTGGGTCTATTAGACCAGGGGTCTCAACCCCTGGTCCGTGGACCAGTACCGGGCCATGGCATGCCAGCAACCGGTCTGCACAAACAAGCAAAGCCCCATCCATGAGATGCAGGCAGCACATAAAACTACGCACCCTCCGGTCCGCGGAAAAACCTCTCTCCACGGAACCAGTCCCTGGTGCCCGAAAGGTTGGGTACCTCTGTTTTAGACTATCTCTCTGGAAGTAAATGACAGCCATTCGCATATGTGAGGAATGAATGAGTTTATAGAGATTAGTACAGGTTGCCCTCATTTTGTGACTTCCATTGATTCTGGTGACTCTGTCTTTAACAATATGATTACTAAATAAGCAGGTGAGTAAGAGAAAAATACTGTGAAGATCACTGGTTGTTCCCTTCTCATTCAGATAAAGTTTCCTCATACAGTATTCCGTGACTAACACAGTTTTTGCTCCCTGGTAGGGTGAAGAGATTTCCTAAACAAGTTATCTCTTTCTGAGCTGCTTTTCTCCAGAGTACAGAGCTTCTGTAAACAGTCCAATTGCAAGTTAAATAAACTCAGGTCTGGGAGCTTCATTAGTTGATTAGAATCCTTGGGTTGGCTTGCAGCTGCTCCCTGAAACTTACCAGACCTTAATCAGTTTCACACTGAAGACTTTTGTTGTCATAAATGCCCACAGAAAATGAATTTTTTATTACCTTGGTATCTATGATCTCTGTCCAAGGTAGTAATTAAACAAGGACTGCTTGTAAACCTTTTCATCTTGTCAACTTCACTAGTAGGGTGAATAGGGATATGGGAATTATTAGTTGTCCCTGTATCTGACTTCCAAATCATCAGGATGATTATCACTTGCAGAATCTCACTGTGTCGTCTTTCAGTCTGAATTTAGAATCCATATCTTGGATATGGCATAATGTGAAGTTTGTAACTGCTTTTGAGAAAGAGACAGATGTATAACTTTTGATCAGAGTGTGATCAAAGAATTACTTGCCAATGAAGTTGTTTCATAAAATATGTTCTTATGGTATTGCTACAAAATCTGGCTAATCTTTAAGAATGAGGCTATTGCAAGGTCATGCCTCTATATGAATAATCTTATGAGAGGTGCAGTCAGGGATGGCGACATGGAATGCTGTTGGGATGCAACAGATTATCATTGGCATTAGGGGATTCTGGATGGAGAATTGCGGCTGTTGGACTGATTTGGAAACAGAAGTCCAGCAGAGTATAAGGTTATTAAAATCAATTTTCCTTAGGAATATACCCTTTGAAAAGCTGAATAATTCTAAGCTCCACATTAAATTTTGCTTTCTTTAAAGCAAAACAAAATTTGAAAAATGTGTGCTCTTCCATCAAAATACTTTGTTGCCAAAAAAAAAAAGATCTTTGCCTGTGAAACCATACACCAAAATATTAATAAGAATTGCAACAAAATTAAAAAAGGGAATTAATTTAATTTAGAATATTATGAAACTCCTTCTATATCTAATGTAATTGGGGAAAGGGGTAATAGAGTTCATTTAATTTTAATTAATTTAATTTAATAAATTAATCAATTTAATTAATTTTAATTAATAGTATAATTATATTTTAATTTTATTTCATCCTCTATATGATAAGCCATATTCAACTTTAATTTTACAAGACAGTTTATTTTGTGTTTGAATAAAAATTCAGAGTACTGTATTTCTAGGAATTTCAGTGCAATTTATTTTAAAGTTCAAGAACAAATGATGCATGGCATAATGTAGAGAAGAAAGATAGCCAAACTGATTACAGGTGCATTGGCATGGATTCCTTGAAAACATTTAATAGCACTATTACTATTTTTTAATACCACTATTAACATTTTTAATTCTGATGTAAAATTATCTGGGTGATTCTATTTAAATGCGCTTTAGTGGATGTGCTTTAATACAAAACTATGCAAATATGATAGCAGAGATCAATCAAATCATTGTTTTAAAAAAATACTCGTTTAAATCAAGCATGATTCTTGGCGATCACATGGACATATCCAAGTACTTTTCTTGCAAAGTTATGAATTTGTTTATATATTTAATTAATTTAAAACATTAAATGTTATGGATGTGGTTTGTGTTGCTTTCTTCCAGGTTGTTTTCAATACCCCAATCTTATAGAGAGAGAGCCCTTTTTGGAATAGTAGTTAAGGCATCAGGCCAGAAACCTGGAGACTGCGAGTTCTAATCCCATCTTAGGTACAAAGCTAAGTGGATGACCTTGGGCTACTCTCTCTCCCTCAAGTAGAGCCCTTCTTCCCTAGGAAGGAGACAGTGGCAAACCACTTCTGAAAATCTTGGCAAGAACACTACATGGACTGATCCAGACATTTACTAAGAGTCAACACTAACTTGAACACGCGCAAAAAAAAAGTCCAGCTCTGAGATTTTATTGTGGTCTCCTGAGATCCGATTGTGCCTATCTTTTTTGGGATCTCACAAAGTTGCTTAGATGCTTCCACCTAGCTAATCTAACCAGTCCTCATTGCCTCAATAATAAGTAAAATATGATTACAAGTAGTTTTCAGTTGATGAGGGTAATTGGGACCCAAATTTTCATCCATAAGCAATGCGGTCGTAAATGTGATTGCATTGCTTAGCATCAGCAATCCTGGCACTCTCCATTGCTCTTGTTAATCAAATCCAACTGGTTGTTAGGTAAGGACCCACAGGATCCAAGCCATTCTGGCTTGTTTCCTCCCAGCCCTGAGCCTCAGTAAGGTAAGGGACTGTCCTCTCTTGAACTGCCCCACCTTTCTACCTCCCCAACCCACCTCTGCCCTTTTAGCTGCCCTACATAGTGGCCATGGCAATGCAATATTGCTATATAAATATGATCTAAAGCAGGGGTCCCCAACCTATGGGCCGCAGCCCCTAGTAGCCATGGCCTACTGGCCACCAGGCCATGAGACAAGCTGACCCACGCACGCACTCATCCCCACTCATGCTAGCACCCATGGACCTGTTTGCGCATGCATGCAGGGCTAGCAGCAGCAGCTAGCACCTGCGGAAACAGGGCCACTAGTGCACACATGGATTGCATGGACCGTTTGCTCATGCATGCAGGGGTTAGTGGTGGTGGCTATCACCAGTGCGCATGCGCATACAGAGGCCACTAGCCCCATGTGGGTTTTGCAGCTTGTTTGCGCATGCGTGTGGGACTAGCAGCAGTGGTTAGCACCTGTGCGTATGCACAAACGGGGCCACTAGTGCCATGGGAGTTTCACGGCCTGTTTGTGCATGTGCGCGGGGCTAGCAGCAGTGGTTAGCACCTACACGCCTATGCAAATGGGGCCTCTAACTTACATGTGGGTGTGCATGGCCCCATTTCTGCACGCTCATGCATGTGTGTGCAAATTTCCCAGCTGCTCCCTTTCCTTCCAGCATGAAAAGGTTGGTGACCTTTGATCTAAAGCATGACCTATGATCTGTCGTGTTTTAGGTCATATTTATGCAGAGATATTGAAAACTTGAAAGGGTCCATAAATGTTTCGGTATTACTGTATATATGTCCATGTATCTTGCTATTTTCAATTTTATTATTAATTATAAGGACAAAGCTGTACATTGCCACCATATAGCCATACATTATGACCATGGTAAGCCTTCTATCTCAACGCATTTTTGTTTTTTCTTTCTTGTCTAAAAGTTTCTAATTCATTGTTTACAACTAATTTCCCTGAATTTCAAATGTAATTTTGTTCTATCAAAGAGCAATTCATTGCTCTGAATGCTTTCAACAAAATTAATAAATCCTTCATGTATCCACTTAATCATTATATGTGTAAATTGACTAACATTTTACACTATTAATTCCTTCAATTCCCAGGTCAGATTAAGTCCTGACTGTTAGTCAATGTAGGAATGTAGGAAGCTTTTTCCCCCTCCAATAATGGGAGCATGGTTTAATTGAACACAGAATCAAGTCTGGTTGCTTAAGTTGAAGAGCTCATCTTGCAAATAGCAATATGTAATGGTCCACTAAACACAAATCAAAATTGGTAATTTACTAAAAAAAAAGAAGAGCAGTCTTTGCTCAATTGCTTTTGTTTCCACAGGAGCAGCATCCTCATGTTTTTGCTATTATTATTATTAAGGACAGATAGGTGTGTTTAATGTGTAAATTACCTTACTCCCTATGTAAAATAAAATATATCTCGATTTAGTCTGTACAAATACATCTCAGTCCACTTCTGCTTTAAATTTTTGTTAATAATCCTGCATTCCTATTGTTAATTACTGCAAATAATATCCCTGCTTTCCCAGTTCACTCATTGTATTTGTCCATCCCTAGGGATTTCAAAAGCTTCCTCGCTTGTTAGAAATGACGAGTTTATGAGTTTTGAATCAACATGAGACACTAGCATGAAGAATAGTGGTAAAATAAATACTATAGCAACAGCTTTCCACAGTAAAGCTTGCTCATAGAAATATGTCTAATTTCCAGTCTGGCTTCAATTTGCCTTACATCTATGTTACATGGGGCCAATAAGGTCTTCACTTGTGATCCCTAGTATTCTAAGAAAGTGCCCCTGAAAAAGAATCCCTCAACTCATATCATCAAGAAAAGTTCTCTAGTTCTCTACTTCTAATTGCTGGTGCTTACACAATCACAATGGCACTCTTTGCACACAATACAGAGTACCAGCAGGGTTGATAGAAAAAAATATTGTGCCAAAACTTGGCTTTCCCAGGTTTTTTCACAAATTTCCTTTCCCAGGGAAAGGTGCTTCTATTTTTCTACCTTATTTTCAGGGAACATAGTAATTTCTTTTACATTTCTCTTCGCAAGCAGTTATTAGAGATGATGGAGCTGGTGGCTACTGCTGATTATTCTAAAGTCTTTCTGAATGCCATGTTCCACTCTGAAAATGGAAACGGTTTGTTCCTGCAGTCTTTTGGATTAAATTGAAACCAAAAGAAAGTAGAAAAGCTGTAGACCATTAGAAAAATGATCATACTTACCTCCTGGGCAGAAATACATAAATACATGGTGAAAGAAGGGATATTCATGGTGTATAGCGTTTGGCTACCTTCTAATTAAATGAGTGCAAGAATATCACACTTCACCCTGGAGGATTTCTCTGAAAATCTCCTTTGAAAGAAATGTCAACAGTGAAAAACAGCTCAATGTCCAAGGAATGCTAGTGGAAAGCATCAGAATAGATTGCTATATAATGGAAACTTATAGCAAAAAGGAGATCCTGCATTACAGCTTGCAATTCCCTTTTATTTTAAAGAAACTCCAGATAAATGGTTTTGACTAAATAGGACATGATTCTCAGCACAATATAAAGGTGTGACAGGTACAATCTTAAAAAAATCTTATTTAACCAAAACTAAACCAAATAGTGGTTTTTTTTAGAAAAAATGCAAAATGAATCCTCCAGAAGGTTAATACTATCAAACTGTATATTTACTAACTGAAAAAATATAGACATGAATATTGAGCAATGAAATTGATAACAGTTTTAAATACATACTAATATAAAGTTCTCTGTTTTCAGCACCACAGAAAGATCTGGTCTACTACTTCAGCCCCAACTCAGTTAATGAAATAAAATTACATTCTCACTGAAACAGTTTTGTTCCTTCAAATACAGAGTCTCAGAGTTGGAAGTTTTTAGCATCTGTTGTTTTATTTGTTTGTTCAATAAGGAGAATTACCATAGAAATATGTTCTGAATAGACTAGGTAGATACATATTCATTAGGCAAGGCCATTTTTTTCTACTTAGCATACAGATTGCTGGCTGATGAACTTATCAATAGTTTCTTTGTTGTTGTGTTGAAGTAACATCACCTATGTTGTAAGGATTGCTTCCAAATATAAACTACATGAGAATGATTTCAGGATAGCTACTTACATATTTATTATACAAACATGTATGACCATCTCTCTTAGAGTCAATTCTGCATATTAGCATTCCACATAAAATAATTTGGCAATCATAGAAATACTGTGTAAGCTATAGATCATTGGCACATTTTCTATTTGCATTGTCTAGCAAGAATGAATATTTGTGGTAATACCTGTGCTTTGACCTGCTAAAAAAGTATTAACTACTATTTATTCATCATTGTTCAAAGTATCAAACTTTAAATTATCTATTTTGCTATTTAATAGATCCTCCAACAAACCGAGCATCAGCTACTATACGTAACAGTAAGAGTCAAGATATATCCCACATTGCATTTGGATCTAAAGTCCTTGGGCCACCTCCTCTCTCAGGACGAAGGCTCACAACAAGGGCATCTGGGGAGGTAAGAGACATTCTTCTTAAGAACAAATCTGGAATCTCTAATATGGAAACAGTAAACATTGTTGTACTGAAAACAATTTAAGAGGCAAAGAAATCTAGATCTTGTGAAGTGTCAATCGAACAGCTTGCCTCCCGGAATCATGGGTGCTCCATCAATGGAGGTTTTCAAGAAAGCATTGAACAACCATTTGTCCAGGATGGTATAAGGACTCCTGTCTTGGACATGGGGGTTAGACTAGAAAACCTCCAAGGTCCCTTCCAGCTCTATGATTCTATGAACTATAATAGAAGAAGTGAGCATCCCATTGACAACATATACCTGCCCAGCACTTCAGGATCACACTTCAGGATCACAATTAACCAGTGGAACAGCCTGCCTCCAGAAATTGTGAATGCTCCAATACTGGAAGTTTTTAAGAAGAGACTAGATAGCCATTTTTCTGAAATGGTATAGGATTTCCTGCCTGAGCAGGGGGTTGGACTAGATGACTTCCAAGGTCCCTTCCAACATTGTTACTATTATTATTATTATTATTATTATTATTATTATTATTATTATTATTATTATTATTATTATTATTATTATTATTATTATTATTATTATTATTACAAAATAACTGTAGTCTGGTGGCAATATTGTATGTTTTCCCCCAAATTAAGACCTAAAATACAGTAGTCCTCGACTTACAACCACAATTGGGACTGGAATTTCTGATGTTAAACAAAGTGGCGGTTAACTGAGCCGTGCCCAATTTTACAACCTTTTTTTGCAGTGGTTGTTAAGTGAATAATTGCAATTGTAAAGTGACTCAGGTGGTTGTTAAACAACGTGCTTGCTGTAAGATGGCTGGGATTACATGACCATGGGGATGCTGTTACGGTTGGAAGTGTGAGGACTAGCTGTAAGTAATTTTTCCCCCATTTCACTGTAACTTCAAATGGTCACTAAGTGAATAGTTGTTAAGTCAAGAACTACCTGTATGAACAGAAGGCCCATGAAAACAAATCCTTCCCATTCCAACTCTCAATTGCCTTCCTAAATCAGAAAAAAAAACCAGAACATATAGTGGATTAAAGATAGGAATGGAAGTAATTTCCTTCCCATAGGCCTCCCACCCCCATTCTCACCCAGAAAACCAAATTAAAAGAGAAAAACTAAATTGATACTACTCTTTCATCCCTCGTAAAAAAATTGGCAGGCTGCTTTATGGTGCCTAATCTCTCCAAGGTACCCATCTTTAGTCTGCCATCTATCATAGTTGATAGTGTAATAAAGTTTGGGGTCCTCAGTACCACATCCAAAGATGCCAGGGTGCCCCCAGATGTTGCTTTCTGCATGTACCAGGCTTTGTATACCACCCATCCTTCATACATCTTAAAAACACCTGATCGAGAACAATAGAGGTTGCATATTGCAAAACAAAACACCAGCACTTTGTTTTTTAAAAAATGCCTCTGTTTCTAAATAAGTCCCATCAGTGTTTTTAGAAAATGAAAATCCTGGGCAGCTGCAATCTAATGCTGTTTGTCATCGGAGCCCCAGAAAGAAGCATAGGAATGGCTCAGGTAAATCAAGCTTAAGCCTATCTTAGTTCAAAATTTTATTATATTTGTGAATCAGATGCCTCTGGGTGCTTGAAAGCAGGAACTGAAGATATACCTGTCATTTCTGCAAGGTAGACCAAGAAATCAACTCCAGAGGAAACCTAAAACTTCTTGTATTACGACTGGCTATCCTTACAAAATCTTGCCAGTCTGATTGTGTTATATCTCTTTCTCTTTCTTACATGTCACTGAATTAGGGAGCTGGCTATCCCTTTCTCTCTGTTATGGGCTTAAAATATGCTTTGCCTTTGTTGCCTTGATAATATAACTTCCATGTTTCCTTCAAGGTTCCCCTCCTTACTCGCTGCACCTCACCTGTGATAGTATCCTTGCAATTGATATTTGGAGGCATTTGCCCAAATCCTGAGGTAGCATTGAGTGTCCAATTTAATAGCTTTTGATGGTTGCTGGGGAATTCTAGGAGTTGAAGTACACGAGTCTTAAAGTTGCCAAATTTGGAGATCCCTGTCTTAGACCATGCTTGGCCCAGAACTTTTTCCAGTGTCTCGGCCTGTTCAGTTCAGTCCAGCACATTGGGCATGCTGCAGTGTTAACTGGTGGAAACTAAAAGAAGGGCCTTCTTGGTTGTAGCCTCTGCTTTGTGGAATATTTTTCCCCTCAGAGATTAGAATGGTCCCAACCCTGTTAGTTTTTCACAAAGCTTTTAAAAACTTGGCTAAATACCTAGGCCTGGACCTTATAATGTGTTAAGGGTCCCGTTTCTTGGCTTTACTGTTAATTGGTTAACTATCACGGCTGCTAAAGGTATTTATTTTCTGGATGTTTTTACTGTTTTATTGTTCTTAATTCTTCTAGAGTTTTCTATAAGCCGCCCAGAATCACTTGGCTGAGATGTGTGGCTGTACAAGTAGAATAAATAAATAAAATAAACTTGAACAGTCTCAGACAGGGAACCCACAGGAATAGGATTGGTTTGGTTTTTCTTTGTTATTTTCTCAGGTGTGGTGGATACATGTGCAAAGAAAGATGCTGTTAAGAGTTGCGGAAATTTAGGAGACAATAACATTGTAGGATGCTAAAAGATATGGCAGATATGATATCGGAACATTCATTATAATCTGGCAGATTATAATCTGGGATATTTTACAATTGTCTTATGTGTTAAACTAATGTATTATTCTGTCCATGTATTAAGTCAGGATAGTGATATCACAGATTTTACTTTGAGGTGACATCACAAAACTGATCTTCAGTGAAGGCTCTGCCTCCTACCCTTGCCTTCTATTGCCTTGGTGACATTCTAGTACTTTGGCAAATTTTCACAGTGAGAATTCATTATGTAAGAAATATTTGGCTCACTGTAGATGTCAGCCTTAGCGGGTAGACCAGTAAGGAAACATGACCAAATAAGCTAAATCTATCTTATTGTAAAGTTACATTAACAGAATCTTGCAAGTCTGAAAGTACAATTCTCACACCATCATCTTTACATCCAAGAATTTAGGGGGGGTGCCTCTGGAGCCTTTTGCCCTGCATACTACTCAGATGTGGGCTCTGCTGTCTCTTATCTGACCATTTCCAAGGCTGTATCTCTTCCCTCTGTCTCCCAAGGTGTTTCCCACATACTACTGTATTACATTTCATGAATATTCTTATTCCTGTGTCCACCTTCCAGCCTCCCAAGCATATCAGTTGGCATTTTGACAGCAGAGAAATGAAAAAAGAATTCAAACCTTCAGTGGATTTTTTTTTTCTGGTCAAATTCGAAATGCCGAGTTCCAATTTCTCATAACCGATGTAAAAGTGCAACAGAGAGATTGCAACATGTGCTTGTAATATAATGCTTTCTATTAAGATTCATCAACATTTGGAAAACTTTGAAGGCATTGATTGATGGGGTGTTGATAGTGCCAAGCACTAAGCAAAAATGTGTTTGCGTATGTGTAGACACAGATACATACTTTATACCTTTTACTGAAAACTATTGTATTTAAAGTACAGATCTACTGTATTTTAATACTAATAAAAGCAGTGTTCTGTCCAATTTTATATGTTTGTAGTATTTGTCCTAATAAATACTGAAGCGTGAAAAATGTTGCTACATTTTTTGCTAGCTGCATGACTTTTATTAGTTATTGATTTCAGTGAGATGTAAATGTTTTAACATTCTCTGGTAGATGGAGAATAGAGATTTTCCACTGTTGAGACAGGCAGTTTAGGCAGCAGTCAAGAAATTCACAGTCATGAATAGCTATTACAAGTCTTAATATTAGGTATGCATGCTCTCATTGAACTACATTGAATAATGGCAGCAAGAGATTTTATCCCCAAACACTACAATTATCCAATTTTTAAATAACCCGCTCTTTGGGATTAATGGAGAGGCATAACAAACCAATTCCTAAATATTACACTGTACTATTTTATTATTCCAAGTCAGAAGAATAGATAACACATTGTGTGTGTATATGCATATGTATTATATAAACATGCATCCTTAAGTCAATCTGGACTATGAGCAAACTTTTATCAGTTTTCAGTACTCAATCAGTCAATTATATCTATTTCAAGTATCTAATCCAAGATAAAGGTGAGACAGATTGGGAAAATGGATTATAACTGTCTCATGGTTACAAATAGAATCTTCTTTATTGGACTGGTCATTTCCAGGATGGATGTTCTCAGCTATCCGTTCTATATATGGTGGCCTGGGAAGTATAATTGCATTATAGTTTCTTGTGTATCCATCTGACTTTTCACAGCTCTCTTTGTTGAACACATCAGTGTCATTAGGATGGTCTTCATCATTAATGCAAATAACAATAGCACTTAGACTTAAATACCGCCCCATAGTGCTTTACAGCATTCTCTGTGCAGTTTACAAAGTCAGCCTATTGCCCCCAACAATCTGAGTCCTCATTTTACCAACCTCGAAAGGATGGAAGGCTGAGTCAACCTTGAGCCAGTCAGGATCAAATTCCTGACAGTGGGCAGAATTTGCCTGCAGTACTGCATTCTAACCACTGCACCACCACGGCGCTCAAATCTGTAATTATGATTAGAGTTTCTGGGGGTGATAATGTTATCCAGTCATGTCCCACTCTTGGCAATTCTATGGGCCAAGTCTCTTCCGATCTTGCATTATGTCTTTGAGTTGTTCTATGCTCTGGCTGGCGTCAGCTTTGATGTTGCTGGGGGAGGAAGCTTTATATTTCCCATCCCTCCCCCTCTCCTCTCTGTGGTACTATTTCATAGGAGATTCAGATTGTTATTTCCCCTTTGCAAAATATCACTAGGTGGGGAGAAGCTTTAGTTCTCCTATACTGGATATCACATCGTCCAATTCACCATGTTCTTCCTTAACCTACCAAACAATTGGTTTTTTGTAGAGCAGAAGCGTAAGTTCTTGTTCTGACAAGAACCCAAAATGTAACATTTTTAAATCTTATTGAAGAAAACATCCTATAGGTAGTCATCAAGTTACGACCACAATTGAGCTCAAAGTTTCTGTTGCTAAATGACACACTTATAAGGGAGTTTTGCCCCATTTTATGACCTTCCTTGCCAGAGTTGTGAAGTGAATCACTGTAGTTGCTAAGTTAGTAACATAGTTGTTAAGTGAATCTGGCTTCCCCATTATCCTTGCTTGTCAGAAGGTTGCAACCACCAGAAACATGAACCAGTTGTCAAGCATCTGAATTTTGTTCATGTGACCATGGGGATGCTGCAATAGTTGTAAGTGTGAAATTGGAAACTTTGAACCGTCACTGAATAAACTGCTGTTAAGTCGAGGACTACCCGTACTAAGTTGTACAAGTATAATAATAATAATAATAATAATAATAATAATAATAATAATAATAATAATAATAATAATAATAATAATAATAATAATAGTTGGAATGGACCTTGGAGGTCATCTAGTCCAACTCCCTGCTCAGGCAGGAAACCCTATACCATTTCGGACAAATGGCTGTCCAGTCTCTTCTTAAAAACTTCCAGTGTTGGAGCATTCACCGCTTCTGGAGGCAGGTTGTTCCACTGGTTAATTGTTCTAACTGTCAGGAAGTTTCTCCTTAGTTCTAGGTTGCTTCTCTCCTTGA